>NW_017307111.1:706372-712491 GCF_000935625.1 Nanorana parkeri | reverse complement strand
TGTGTTTTTCTACAATATTTTATTTTATATATTTAAATATATTTTAGTGTGTCTTGGGAATGTATTCTCTTTAGCCAAAAGATCCTTTGTGAGGTGAGGAACTGATGTACAAAAAGATGTAGCTTACAACCAGCATTCCAGTTGAACTGTTCAGTAAGGCTTAGGTCAGGGCTCCGTGCAGGCCACTTGAGTTTCTCCAACATTGGTTTGTGCACAGGGGCACAGTCATGCTGGAACAGAGAATCTAAAATGAATTTGTGTAAAACTAAGTACCTGTTCACACTAGAGTGCACTGCACCTTAATGCATGCTTTCTTATTTGGTGAGATGCATTGTGTTAACCAGCCCATTCACAATAAATCGTCTCAAGGCACTACAATTTAGGTCATGCTGCATGTTTTTGCAGCTGAGTGTATTGTAGCATAGGTGTGTTGGGGTGCCATTCAAAAAGAATGGCACTGCAATGCACCTTTACATGTGGAAATATGTGTGTTTTACCAGACATTACTGAATAAGCCCTAATGTGAAAACATATTAACTCAATTTCAAGGGGTAGCCACATACATTTGCCCATATAGGGTAGGTGTGATGGTTAGGTGTACACTAACTTTTGGCCATATAGTGTATATGTTTACAGTTTTCTTGCCAAAAGATTAATAATTCTCTTTACAGCACCACCAAGTAGGTAACACACTAATTTCTTAATTCAGCAATGCAGTTTCATGTGTCCCCTCTCCAACTCAAGCATCTTTATTGGAAATCAGTATCATCTCTGTCCAACATGCTGAGAGATGCCCCATGAAGCAGTAATACTTAACCAGGGGAAGCAGAGTGATCCTCCTGACTAGCAGAGGTATGTATATTACAAGAATGGCTGGCCAAAATTACAAATCCTTTGGCACATAAACTACTAAAAATGTATTTCTGCTGTGTATGTAGGTGTTTACTTGGAGTTCAACTTTAACAAAACTTACAGCCTATGCTAAGCAACTCCCATTTATTCAGCGTGAATGTATGAAAATTGTTTTTACCCACATTGCATTGATTGGCAAGCATTCAAAAGCCTTTTATATTTTCAAACATGGCAGTTTCATGCAGTCAGCGCTATACTGAGCTGAAATGTGTTATTTTTAACCTACTTTCAGCATTTAGCATTGAGTATAATCAGGTTTGAGTTTTTCTCTGGAGAGCCAGCCAATAGAACACACTTTATGTTCAGAAGCAGGGATGGCACATACCAAACATAAAACAACATGACTTCTGAGAAGCCTTCAAAGTCTGCAATGGTTTCTTTATTATTCTATTGTAATTTAAAAGCAAGACTGCAGCATTCTGTTAATTCTGTTGTTTTTGCAAAATGTTTAGAGCACTAGAAGGGAAGCCTGCAGGAAAAATACAAAATGAGAAGATGAACATGCCTATCATATTGAAGCTAACTTATCATGAAACCCAAACACCAGCCTTTAGAAGGCTTATATAAAGGGCTCTTAACCTTTTTATGGTTGCAAACTCCCAATACATTGCCCATTATGTCTCCATACCCCCCTTCACCAGACTGTCTAAATCATTATCATCATTACTAGTCCTGTTAGGCACCGGTATGACTTCAAAAGATGTCAATAGCTTGGTTTTACATGAATTATGGAAAGCTAGGAAAGAATCCCATAACCCTGGTTGAGAACCTCTGCCTTATATGGGAACTGATCTGTGAGAAAGTTCCATGGCAGTAAAGTTGAGGCCAGTCAACCAGTCTCCAAATAGCTTGTAACTGCATTGCAACTACCTAGGATAAGTAATATATTGTATACACCTTTTGCACAGGTTCTAACTCTTTAGTAATAGTCATGGTAAAATGTTTTTGTAGCAAAAATTCAAATCAGAAGCGGTGACTGTAGGTGGCATGTCATTTGTTTTATAGCACATAGCTTCTTTTGCAGAAGGAGGATTATGTTAGCTGCTCCTATGTAAAAAGATAAAGTTCCTGCTTGTGTGTAACTATGATGGGGGAAATGATTACACTTTGTCATTTGGATTCTGGATTGGTGAGGATGTCAAGTGGTGCTGAGAAGACCTGTGCCTGTTGCCTTTACTTAGCGCAATAAAAAAAAATATGTGCAGTGTATACGCCAGACATGCAGCATGATGCTGCAGAAAAGTACAGCTGCAGTAAAAGTAATGTGCTGGAATCAAAACACCCGGCACAACCAATTAGGATGTTGTTCTATCAGAAAAACTGTGTTTGTGGATTGTCCAATGGCTATGCTTTCATTATTGTGATAGAATATGATGGAATCCTTTCAAGAAGGGGCAAATCTCCCTTCACACAGACTGAGAAAGCAATGGGTTGTCAATATTTGAGTTGTGTGTTTCAGCGGTTGGAACTGTAATTTATATTCATTAGACTGTGCTGTACCTGTTACCTCACTGCTGTTACCCACCTGTATGGTGCACAGTGTTGAGTTGTACACTCTAAAAGCAACAGTAAAAACCTACTGTCAGAAATGTATGTTCATGTGCCTCTTCTTTACTTGTGTTGTGTAATTATGTCTGCCATTAATAACCTCATTGCTCCCCTAGTTCCCTGTCTGTCAATTTGCCCCAATAACTTCAATACAATGGATCAGAGTGACAAGGGAAAAAGTAAATATACTTACATTTCACCCAGCTTCCATACTGCAGGGGGTGAAGTCCCCATCCTTCAGGTGAGATCCCTGGAAAAGCTTCCACGGGATGATGCTCCAACACAGCGCAGGAGCATCTTCTCTCAATATTTGCACTACACATTCCCTGATATTGTTGGCTTAAGACGGGGTAACATAAGTGTATTAACAGATTTTCTTTTCAATTTAACTGCAGCATTTTGGGATGGAAAGGTTCAGTAAATAAGTGTACCTTTTTTTTAGTGCAAGGTCCACTTTAAGTTGAATACATCCTCCAGTTTGTGATCAGATGGTGTCTCTATTCTTTAGGTCCAGAGCTAGGTTTTAGAGTATATCCAAGGCACGAATTATAAGGCCCAACCATTTAATTAGAAAAAGCAGTTTAAAGCCCATCTTTGGGCAGACAAGAAAAGTACCCATTCAGTGGGACTGCCCCCACGCTGTAAGGGTTAAGTGCTTGTTTTTGTCTAGGGGCTGGAGTAAAGCAGATTTACTTACCTGATCATTTCTCCCACTAGCTCCCTTGGGGATGATGTGAGGATTCATAGGGACATGCCACCAGCCCGAGCGGAGGGGGAAGAGGAGAGGACTGCGCTGGCTGGCAGCCGGGGGAGGGCGGGTTAGGGAATGGTTCAGGTAAGTAAATCTGCTTTACTACAGCCACTAGACATAAATGGCCAAGCAACCTTTACAGTGTGGGGGTAGTCCCACAGCAAGGGAACCTGTGTTTGTTTATCCAGAAATGGCCTTTAAGTAAAAAGAAACATGAGAAACATGAGTTATTTTAGATGCATTCAGTTTTTTTTTCAGATCACAAACATGGATATAGGATAGGGTGCATAGGTGTGAAATTCTATTTCTTTTTTATGGAAATATGAGTTATCGCTTTGTCTCTACAGTACATTCCCTTTTTAATACAAGACAGTACTCTGCTAGCTTTGTTTGCCACAGCCTGGCATTGCAAGCTATTATTCAATCTGTGGTCTACTATGACCCCCAAATCTTTTTCCATTTCTGACTTCCCTAGTGGAGCACCCATTAGTGTGTATTCCGCTTGCCTGTTTTTAACCCCAAAATGCATATACTTTAAATTTTTCAACATTAAACCTCATCTGGCATACAGTTGCTCACTCCCCTATTTTATTCAGGTCCTCCTGTAATGTTATACTGTCTACACCCGTGTCTATTACACTCCCAATTTTAGTATCCTCTGCAAACACAGATACATAGCTATTAACACCCACCCAATATCATTAATAAACAGGTTAAACAGTATTGGGCCTAGCATATTGAAAGCCTTTATTTCCGCTGAGCCAGTATTTTAATCCCAGAAACTGAAATTTTATCTCCAACCTGAATGGGTCCTTTCCTTGCTTCCCTCACTAAACAACTCATAGAACATTATGATGATAATTTTCTCTTCAGAAAGTTAATTCTTCTTAAACACAAACACCACATTTATGCACTTTGAACACTACGTAGGTGTGGAATTGGTATGGTTTATATGAAATGGGCATTCAGGGATTACTGTTTTACTTCCACATGACAAAGTTTTATATTTCGTTCTCCTTAATAGACAGCTAATAGAAAAGATAGTGATATCCCAGGAAGTAATATCCTGAATCATGCCACAATCATAGTAAAGTAGAGAAATAAAGATTCACACATAATGAAACACTCATAAGATATTATATTTTAGACTTCCATTAAAAGAAGCTTATAACCCATAACAGGATTAAGCCATTTTGTCAGATTCTAAAGGTTAATGAAACCTTTGTCAGAATAATTATTTTCAAATGTCAGTTGTCTGTAAGAGTGATAAATATGTCTCGGACTTATAGCCTTCCAAAAATATAGTATATCCATAAGCAAGGTCATTAAGGTTATGATGCAATAAAACTGGTATAATTTTTTCACTACCAGGTTCCATTCATCTGATGTTCTGCATCCCATCACACGTATACTCAGATATATTGAGATTGGTAATGGTATCAAAGCAATCCTGCATCAAATAGTCAGGCATTAAACATAATTACATAAGTAAAGCTGTATCTTCCAAAAGGAAAAAAATAAATTTGTTAAATCAGATAAATGATACCAGTATATGTCATTTTATCATATATAACTGCACAGCGCTAAAAACTTGATGAGGATAAATAAATGAATAGTGTTAGTGATGTGAATAAAGATCACAATGGTGTATCAAATGGTGAAAAATAAATATGTGTATCAATAGTTGTAATATTATAGTAAATACAAATTAACAAATAGATACACCTTCAACACATTTAGTGTTAATAAGTGATACAAAATTAAATTGTAACAATACGCAGGATGGGAAACCAAATTAACAAAGGTGAATGAATATTCCTAGAATAAATCGCTGAAACTGATGAAATCGTGAATTCACCCAATAAGTGTGAAAAATATATATATAAAATCGTGATATAAATAGGTAAAACAGTGTACCAAAATGAATAAATAACTATGAATATATTGGAAAAAAATTGAAATACCATAAAAATTACACCGATTGCAAAGACATAGGTGATGAATAGAAAGTGATTAGCATTATGTGCTAAATGGATTAAATGGGTTAAATGAAACCCCCGAAGACAAATATTGATGAAATAGTAAAAACTCAAAAAATTAACAAGTATGTAACGAAAAATGAATTGAACCAATATCCGCTACCCCTTGACAAAGTCCATGTGATGAAATGCGTCAGGGGCGGACCCTACTGACGCTACCTATGTACTGGACCTATCTACGGAAGCATCTGGGTTTTTTTATCGACCGGCATTTAACGTTGTTAATGTAAGTTTGCTATTTTATTCTCAATAAATTATCACCATGTACTATACTATGAGGGCTCCTTTCTAAATTATTGGGTGCATGTCCTGACTGGGGGAGCTTCGAGGTGTCGGGATCGCAGTGGGTGAACATTGCGGCACACATGACTGGAAACCTGTCAGGGAGCGCTGTCTGAGCAGTAATCGGAAGCAGGACTTCATTCACACTGATGTTCACAGGGATCAAGCATGCTGCCTCCATAGGAGATCATGACATTCGGACGGGGAGCCATTTTCATTTATGCTGTCTGCAATCACTTATCTGGTGAGTGCATAACCACAGGGGGTGTTTTACAGGAAGAGAAGAATCACTAGTTATTATCTTCACATAGAACATTACACCAATCATTGGATGGGACACTTATCTTTTGTTGGTTCAATTAATTTTGCATTACATATTTGCTCATTTTTTTAGTTTTTACTATTTCATCAATATTTGTCTTTGGGGGTTTAATTTAACCCATTTAGCACTTAATGCTAATCACTTTCTATTCATCACCTATGTCTTTGCAATTGATGTCATTTTCATGGTATTTTGATTTTTTTCCAATATATTCATAGTTATTTATTCCTTTTGGTACACTATTTATTACACAATTTTATATATA
>NW_017307111.1:685487-705678 GCF_000935625.1 Nanorana parkeri | reverse complement strand
TATATATATCACACTTATTGGGTGGATTCATTATTTCATCAGTTTCAGCGATTTATTCTAGGAATATTCATTCACCTTTGGTAATTTGATTTCCCATCCTGCGTATTGTTACAATTTCATTTTGTATCACTCATTAACACTAAGTGTGTTGAAGGTGTATCTATTTGTTAATTTTTAATTACAGTACTATAATATTACAACTATTGATACACATATTTATTTATTTTTCACCATTTGATACACCGTTGTGATCTTTATTCACATCACTAACACTATTCATTTATTTATCCTCAAGTTTTTAGCGCTGTGCAGTTATATATGAGAATTTAAAAACTTGTTTTTTTGGCATAGCAGCTTGAACTGCAATCAAAACAGGTGCAATCTGGAAAATAGTGCAAACTCCAGTCAAAACAAGCGCACGTGTTAAAGGGAGCTGCTAAACAGATTTACATATAAAAAAATGATCTAAAAGGCTAAAACTGTCGCAATTGCTTTGATAAATTCCCCCATAGTATTAATGCAGCAAGCATGCTTAGTGTGTTCTGATCTTCCCATGCCAAACACAAGAGCATACAGTGAAAATGGTGTGGGTAAGCACAGAGGGCATAGAATATGATAATGTTATACAGTAGAAAAAGGAGGTATTTCCACAGTGGGGTGTGCAAATGCCCAAAGGGAGAAAAGAAAAGGGGCTTTTTAGAAAACAATCCCAGACCTCAAAAATAAAATCTTAGAAAAACATTTATTTGAGATATCATTTTAAACATTATTAAAAAGCAAAAAGGTCAAAGAAAAATCACAGATAAAAACATATGCGGATGCATTCACCATCCGGTGACAATACCATACAGTTATTAAATCTGCAGTTGCTTGTTTTCAAAATTATATGAGTGCTCCTGTATGTCCCAACATGTTTCGCCCAAACGGGCTTCTTCAGGGGAAGAGATCAGGAGAAAAATATATGTGTCCTAGGGTAGAAAATAGGAAAAACCCACATGTGAGGAGACTAGGGAGCTGCACTTAAATCTTATTAGCAAAATCATCATTTACATTCATTAGACCAGTCATAGCAAATGCAATAATATTAAAGTTAGAGTGTTGAATGCTTACGTGCATATATCTTCACGTTTAGTTGATCAGAAGCATAAGCACAAGAATATGATGAAAGCAACTGTGTTTGTATTCAGATAGAAATTGATTCTGTCGAGCAAAGATTGCCACACACGATGCAAGTGGGGGGGTCGCGTCGGAGAGAGCACACTGTAGTCGTCAGGCGAGGTGCAGCAACAGCAGACGTTGTTAAATTGGAGGCTATAATGTTCTGCTAAAAGTTAAATGTGTAGTGGTCATTAGTTCCAAGGAGGGATAAGGAAAAGAAAAAAGGAGGGGGGAGAAGATGACAGGGGTAATGAAAAAACTAATATATAAGGATTTTAGTGATCGAGATATAAGTGTAAAATATCTGTGTGTGAGAAAATTGTGGTAATTTAAATGTAAGGTAATAAGGGGGTGATATCAATTGTAAAGATAATTTAAATGGGGTAGGCCTTATATGAGCAATCAAACATAAACGAAAAAGTGATAATAATTAATGATAGTTGGTAAAAGCAAAAATAATTATAGAGGAGGAGTAATCCCTAAAGTTAAATGTAAAATAAATAGAAAATTATCATTGATTAATTGGAAAAAAAAAGGGGTGATGAGTGGTGATAGTAAGGAAGTATACAGGTGTGAGTAATCACTGGTGATAAAAAGTGAAGCACAATTGAGTGAGCAATTTTTTTTGGGATGATTTGATCCCTCTTATCACAATTGTTTTTTGTTTTGTTTTTTTGTCCTTTATGGCATATTTTATTGCTCACTCAATTGTGCTTCACTTTTATTATTATTTTTTATTTTACTTATTTTTTCGTTACTTATTATAGTTTATAAATTGACCCATCAAGATCCGGAGTGCACTGAGGGTTTTAAGCCCTTCAAGCTTTGTATTTTGATTACGATCATGACATTATATGGATCTATAATTATATGATGAGGACATTTCCCGTCCAGGCTGCTGGAGTGGGAAGGGTCCTTCAGTATATATTTACATTTTTTCTACTTACCTATCATGTATGGAGAAATCCCTGTACATACTTGAAAGATGGCATCAGATTAATCCGAATGAATGGGGCTATGTCCCCATGAATGCCGCTATACTAAATTATACTGGAGAAACCAATTTTCTTTAATTACATGCTCGTATATGTTAGAGTGAAAATCAGATACCAATTAGCTATTATCAGTGTGATTATTTAAACACACCTATGCAGGACATTATACACACGCCCCTCTGAAGAAGCCCCGGCCATCGGGGGGAAACGCGTCAGGACAGCGTGTGTTTCAGCTTCCCAGGACACCCACTATTGACTTTTAAACGTTCGGGTGAGAACAAAACAAAAATCTCTACAGCCTCCGAGTCTAATGGACTGAGTAAACCCGATGCGGACACTGCCTGAACACAGCAGCAGCAGATTCTGTTCACTGCAGCCAAGACCGGGAGACGTGAGCGAGCCTCTGCCAGTGTAAATACACACAGCTCTTATTCCTTCCCGTGTCACCGGGCACACTGCTGCGAGGACCCCACCATATTCCATCCCACAGTGCAAAGTGGAAACTTTCTTTGAGGTTCTTTTCCCTAAAGTTGGAATCTAATCCCACACAGTGGTGAGTAAAAACAGACGGGGAGGAAAACATTCAAGAAACCTCCGCTCCGCCATTGAAGTGGACCGTTTGAAATGAAATCGTTATAAACGGATACATTTTTTCTGAAACAACTACATGCATGTATCGCTGTGGGATATAACAAGGACTACTCCTTTACGGGTTACACACAACGTGAGTACAGCTCCGTTATTCTATTTTTGATATATCACCATTATGCCTGCACCAGGGACTTCCTGCATTTTAGGAGATTTATATATCTAAACATCCGTATCATTATATTTAGGTGATTCCAGGGAAGCTTTTTTAATTGTTTTTAAATGTTTTGTATAGGTGTCTTTATGTATAAATGACCATTAAATTTTGTTATACTACTTAATTAATTGTGATCTATTCATCAGACCAGCTCCTTTTTGAGGGATTTCTTTTCACAGGGGACAATAATTTTTTTTGAGTAGTCTATTGAAACCCCGGAGTTTGGTCAAATATATATTTTTTGTTTCATTTAGCGTTAAACTCCTTCTTGTTCCCTTTTTTTCTATTCTAAAGAATTACAGGAGTTCTGGGAATGACCACTCTCAGCAGCACATCACTGATACGTCCACTAGCCTGCATCTGAGGTCTGCTTTCCTTTTTTAGTGACTCTTGTACCCTGAATCCAAGGATGGTGTGGAATACAGATATTGAACCAGCTTTCCTGCCTCCTCCCTTCTCACTAGTCTTCTGATTAGCCATCATAGCCTTGCTGGCCAATAATGAGAAATTGGAGGTGGGAGAGGTGGAAAAGCATCTTGACCAAGTTGACTAAAGACAACTTCAAATTTAGTGCAATAGAGGTGCTGAAATGAGTAATGGATACTATGTACAGGCATCTGGAGATGACTAAAATGTGTTGCCTACAGTTGTTTTAGAGGTCTTTTTTTCCCACTTCACCTCTGTTTTAAGGGGCAGACTTATTTTGCTTCCATTGCAAAGCATGACAGATTTACAGAACTGCATGTGAAATGTTATAAAGGGCACCCATCAACCTTATGTTTTACTTTTTAATCATCAAGCTAAAACTTGTTCTTTAAAAGACAATAAAAAAATGCATTTCTCTGCCATTCAAAATAATTTACTGAAAAACAGCTTGACCTTTAATGAAACGACATTTTTTAGATAGGAAAAAATAATTAACCAGAACCAAACTCAATTGGAGGAGCTTTCAATCTTGCTTCTCATGCCCTGTTTGCATTTATATATGAGCCCGTGTCTAAACTAGCAATTACACCACACAATGTATTCTTATTACTGTGCACACTGGAACATATGACTTGTTTATAGCTTCATCTTATGCTGAACAGTATTGTGCACCTAAACATCCATACATAGGATATTCTAGTGGGTACTGACAACATTTGATTCCTGTTTTCCTACTAAATGACACATTGAACACCTAGTAAAATGTATATTTTTCTTGCTCATTAAGGAACACATGATTCAGTTAATCTGAGACAACTGGGTTATACTGCTGCCTTTAGGAGGTATTGTACAATACCAAACAAAAAAAGCCTTTGGCCGGCCATGTAGGACTCCTCCCACTTCCAGCATGCTTTTGCTAGTGTCCAAGGAGGAAGGATGTCTTTTCATTACAGGGAAGTTTCAAATAGTGTTTTTTTCTAAAGATATTTTTTTCTTAAATCAAGACTTCTACATACTGCTAATTTCTGCTCTTTATGCAGGTATCTAGATCAGTGTTTTCGTAATGTTGCCCTGTTGGCTATACCCGCTGGACTAAATATTGCAGTGCTTGCCTTGAAAGTGACCTTTGTGCACTGGGCTCTGCTTGTGGCACTTTACAGACCTTTGTGTACTGTGTAAACTGCAGAGCACTCTCCAGGTTCAGGACCATGGCACCTTCTGGTACTGGACTCTGCTGGTGGTGCTTTCCAGAGTCTTGTGTACTGTTTTAGATAACAGTACACAAGTAGCAGAGCGCTCTCCGAGTCCAGGACCATGGTAGGTCTCTCAGCTCTCCTGTACTACATGTCTGTGCATCTAGAAATATTACATTTTTGGTACTGTATAGCATTAACATTACCCCCTGTTGGTTTACCACACAAATGGTAAACATGTTGGGGAATGAAGTGCTGCATCACTAGCTGCAGTGTCACATGTGCACACTCCACACAATGTGTTTGCATTTTTAAGCATGAGGTAGCTTATTCTTGCCATTGCTCCTACTGCAAAGGGCACAAGCTGTTGACCTAAGCTAGCACTTGCTGCCACCGACAGTGACCTGGTGACCTCCAGCTTTCAGCAGCTGGTTTGTGAGTATCAAATGTTTTTTACTTGGTGTTTTCTCATTTTAACAGTGCAACATACCAGATCCCAAGCACAAAGGAAGCAGTCCCACTGTATGGTTCTCTCCAACTCATGACTCACTAACAGTTCCAGGGTGGCCTGCAGTTTCCTTCCTCGGAGACCTGGCACCTACAGCCTGGATCTCTTTCTACTACTTTAATAAACACACTCTTTGGAGTCTCCCTTATTTTAATCAGGTGTGGCTCCCCCTCTACTTTATCTAGGGAGGAGTTCTCTACAGTTATGCAAGAATTCATGGACAAAATTGCAACTGTGATTGCTGACTTGGAACGGAGGTTGCTATCACCTCTGTGTTGCATGTGTCTGAGCAAATTACCAACTTTTCGTGTCAAGACACACCCTACTAGGTCTATGAGTGCCTCTTGGACTTTTTGGCATCAGGCAACTGTTTCACTTGTTTGCAAAGCTGCTACCTGGTCCTCTGTTCACGTATTCTATAAGTTGTTCCAGGTGGATGTTCAGGCCTCATCTGATGACAGCTTTGGAAGTAGTGTCCTTCAGGCATCTCTTTAAGTTGCAGGGTGTCCCCATTTCTATTGTTATGTTATGTGGGCCTGTTAGTGTTAGGTTATTGTTGCCCACTCCTTTTGAACTGCTTTTGGCCATCCCAATTTTCTTAGATTAACTGAATCCTGTGTCCCCAGTGAATGAGAAAGAAAACAGGATTTTTGTACTTACTTTAAAATCTGTTTCTTGGAGTTTATGAAGGAAACAGGCCCCACCGCTCTGTGTTTGTGATCTACTCCTCTTACTGCTTATGTACAAAACTGAAGCATGCTGGGAGTTGGAGGGGTTTTACCAGCTGGCCATTGACTGTTTTATTTGCCATTGTCCAATTGCTCCTGACAGAGGCAGTATAACCCAATTGTCTCAGATGAACTGAACCCTATGTTTCTACATTAACTGAAAGAATTGGATTTTAGAATAGGTTCAAAAATCTTGTTATTTCAAATATTTCATATTGTGTATTTATGGAATACTTTACCTATTAATGGTCCTGCTGTATTACAATACAATATGTTAAAGGTTCATTTTCCTGTTTACCATTTTAAGCAATCCATTTCCACCAGTCATTTTTACAGCCCACAAAATCAGGAAACCGATTTGGTTGCTATGGTCAGTAAAAATGATTCTTTAGAAAATTTGTTCTATATCAGGTTTGATGTCCTTAAAACTGATATGCACATTCTTATGCACATTCCTGTTTATTTTTTAAAGTTTATTCGAAAACATAGAAATAGATATGCAGTCAGATAAGACATTGTACTAAAAACTACTCTTTTATAGTCCCACCTCCACTTTGGAACACTGGTACAGGGCTTCTAGATATTACTGTACAGTTTAGCAGGCACCGTCAATGACTTAGAGGGTTATTCACAAAGCTAGCCGAAAGCCTCACAACTGGCAGCTGGGCGGAGCCAGCCATGATCTTAGGCTGGCTCCGCCCAGTTGCAATGACACATCAGCGTCCCCAGGTTGCCTGGGGATGCTGAACTGTCATTAAACAATGATACCTTGTCCGAGGCGGCCGTGATGTCACAGCCTGCTCTGCCCAGTTGTGTTTCATTGGCCGGGACTTGCTAGAAGACGCTATAGGAAGCAGGCCAATAGGAAGCAGTGACAGCTAGCTCTGTCCAATTGTTTCTTTCTTTTTTCCATAATCTTTAATTTTTTTCTTTGTTTTTTTAATCTTTATTTATTTTTTAAATCTATCATTTATTTACATTTCTAAACATTTTTTTTCTACTTTAACTTTTTCTATAGTGCTTGGTACCACGGAGGTACCGAGCAGAATAGCTGATGTACGGCTGATTTTAGCCAGTGTACGGCTGAAATAAGCTGTACAAGCCAGAAGTGAATAGCCGAACAGCGTTCGGCTCACTTCACTTCGGGTCGGTTATTCACTTAGCTGTCTTCGGCAGCTTTGTGAATAACTCTCTTAGTGTTCCCATTAATGCACACAGATCTGGTCAGACACACCGCTTTTTTACAATACAATTCTGTGCGAGGACCCATTTGATCAAGGGTGTGGCTGTCACTTAGCTATGCCAGCACAGACTACTAAATAGATGATTTGCAAAGGGTTTTTGCAGTAATTATATTGGAAATTAAATGAGTGAAAAGGGTTAATACTTTACTTTCAGGATTGTATTTTGGCATCAGTGTTTTCTGAGTGTTTGCAGAGATCTTGTTCAGTTCTGTTTTTTAATTTTCTTCCAGCCTTAAATATACAGTGATTCATACAACGTGTGTGCTGTGTGTGTTTCTATAATAAGAATGTTGAAGTCTATAGCAGACAACCCCGTGTAAGGGTTAGAACATCCCGATCTATAGCTTTTACACCTGTTTACATTATGCACCTGACATTTCCTCAGAGAAATGCTTAAGTAAATAAAATATTCTACATCTTACAAAACCCTTTTGTACTATTTATTTGCATCTCCCATTACAAAGGCATTAATAATGGATTTCCGGTAGTAAAGAGTGTGTGATTTTCAATGATACCTTTCCAGAGAAATAAGAGGCCACCACTGCTATCCTTCTGAAAATGACAGATGCCAGTAACACTTTGTAATTGGCAAAGTGGGCACCTGTTGTGGTTAGCAGTGGGGCCAGCTACATACAGTATGTGAGCTGATTGTATTATGAAACAGGATTGATTCGATTAATTATAATACCACTGTGATTGTGTTGATCTTCTTCATGTGAACATGTGTTATGATTTTTTTTTTAACCAAATATAGGGTGCTGTTTTTCAATGATAGTAGTGACAGGCTACTTAAATCCTGCTTAGTAAAGGCTGTGAGTGTGGGCATACACTTCTTTACACCACATGCAAAATGGCTCAACCAAGGGTTTACTGGTTCAGGTGACAAATTAATTTATTTAGTATTAATACATTTACAGGGCTATTCACAAAAGGGTGAAGAGTTTGCAGAAGGCAGGAGAAATTAACAATCTAGGACAACATAGCTGAACTGGAAAGTGAGCTGAATTGGATAATTTTTCCAAATCAGCTATGATGTCCTAGATTGTTCACTTCTCCTGTCGTCTCCAAACTCTTTACCCTTTTGTGAATAGCCCTTTTAGTATTAAACTAAACCAAGATACGTTGCTTAAACTACACTTGTACAATCGCCTAAAAATTGAATTTTAAAAAAATATATTATGTTACTAACAGTTTATTGATGGGAGTTTTTAATTACACAGCTAAAATGTTTTTTGTTAATCCATAAGAATAATTGATAAGCCAATATTTCTATTCACTTATAGATTATTTTTTTATTTTATTTGTAGTTCAGAGATTATGAATAAAATGAACTGTCACCTGTCTCTCCCATCCTCTGTCGTGCATCATGTTTGTGTAGAAGGGGAGCATCCTGACATTTACAGCACTGAAACTTGATAAATATTATTTGAGAAAGTGACAGGAACATGATGGAAGGTGTAGAGGAGAAAGATGGTCATTCTATACAGAAGCTTCTGTAACTCATATGTAATCAAGAACAATCATATCAGGTTAAAGAAAAGTGCATTTATCTCTGGGGCGATGCTGGGGCGGCTTTCATCTAGTTATTTTCAATCAGCCATTGTGGTCTCTTGTATAGTTCACAAGGACATCTAAAAGGGATGCAGTGCCACTTCCTGGAAGCAGTAATGTGTTGGTTTATTACATATACCATGTCATTTTTTTTTATTAAAGCTAAGCTTTAGGGAGCAAGCTACAGTAAATACACAGATAAAATGCATATATTGGAGCTTTTTACCTGCAAAGGATATTTCTGTTCATCCAATCCTGACATTTTATACAGTTCTGTCACACCACACAGCCCCATCTTGCAGTTCAGTCAGTTCAGTAATGCTAAGAGGTCTCCTGACCATGCCCACCCTTTGACAGTGAAATAAGAAGCATCAGACTGATGAGCTATTCTCTCACACATTGTCTTCTCCTCCTATCAGGATATACATTGCATTGCAGCACAACCAATTGGCTCCTTGTACTGCTTCTCCCCCTACCAGTCTGAGCTCTGCTGTAGAGGGACTCAAAGGGCTGATAAGTCAAATTCAGGAACTTACACTGCATGAAATGAAATATCAGAAACCAGCACATAGTACATGTCAGGAAGACTGAAAAATGTAAACAACCTAGGCATGATGATGCCAGGTGTCTCAGAATATGGAAAGTCTAAAAAGGCTGCAAGCACTGAAAACCCTGAAAGAATTAACAAAGAAATATGAGAATTTAGAGTTTATATACTTATAAGAGAAGATGGGGATTTAGTGATAGATAGATAGATAGATAGATAGAAGATGATTCGCCCAGAATTAGTCCCTCCACAGTGTTGGCAACAAAGATTACTAATGCCTGTATAATCACTGTGCATGCATTTAGAAAATAAGAAAAATATGGTCAAGTATGAGCTTTATCAGAAACTAGAAGAGGCGTACATCAATACTCCCGCAAAAAAGATAGACAATAATAATGGGTAATTATAGTGGCACAATTGGACAGGAAACAAAATGCACAACACATAGAAAATAGTGTTGTGGTTAGCGCTTCTGCCTTGCAGCACTGGGGGTCCCTGGTTTGAATCCCAGCCAGATCACTCTCTGCAAGGAGTTTGCATGTTCTCCCAGGGCTGTGGCTTTGTTCTGGGTACTTCAGTTTCCTTCCACACTCCAAAGACATGCTGCTAGGTTAATTAGCTCCTGTCTAAGGGCTTGTACACATCATGTCGAGACCAGAACAATGTGTTCCCGGACCAAAAAAGTATCCCTATGTATTCCTGGGCTCTGTTCACACCAGCGCAGTCCGTTCCAGTCCAGATAAAAAAAAATACTGCTTGCCTCATTTTGTCTGGCATGGAAACGCATAAAAAACGCATGGAAATGCGCCTGAAAGCCCATTTTAAGCTAGAAAAAAAAACAAATGCTGCAAAATCACTGTAAAATCGTGGCAAAAATACGGCAAAACGCAATGCACCGCATTCCAGATCTGATCCAGATCTGGTCCGGAAAATGGTGTGAACCTGGCCTTAATCAGCCCTCTATGCAGGGGCAGATCCAGAGTCTAGTCTCGGGGGGGGCACTGCCAGAAAATAAGCCCTCCCCATCTGGCTCTTCCACTGCTACTGTGCCACCCCTTTCCTCTCTCACTGTCACCAGTCAGCATGACCTTTAGATCAGTGCTTGACAAATTTGCTTTGAACCTCAGGGCCAGGTTTTCTTTCAAATAAAAATCTTTATTTTCAACGACAGTTGTAACCTTCAATGAAAGTTTTAATTGACACACGCTGTGATACCTTACATATGTAGCACAATTATCGCTTTTATACGTAGGCATGTCAAACTTGTGTTTGTTAGTATGCGCGCATTCACGGGGGGCGGGGGAGTTTGTTTTTCTTTAAATATTTTAAATTTTATTTAACTTTGTTTTACTTCACTTCATTGCTATCACATGGGGGGATGGGGGGGTTCTATGTGATAGAACATTGAAGATAACCGGTTCTCTTTAAGGTAACATTAGGGGTCTGTTAGATCCCTAGTGTCACCTTTCTACAGGCAGTGGCTGGGAGCAATAGCCAACCTGCTATTGGCTATTTCAAATTGTAATAGCCAATAGCAGGCTGGCTATTGACACTTATTGGCTTTCTAGCGCAGGCAATTGATCAGAAGAGGGGGTGGCAGGAGCGCAGGGAGTCACGGGGGGAGGGGGTGGTAGTGGGCATGGATGGGCACAGCGGCTGACAGTGGTCCAATCCCCGCTGCCTCTGCTGATACAGGCGGGGAGAGCAGTGGGGATCGAGAAGGACACAGACCGAAGCATGCAGTGGGCTCCCAACAGGAAGGAGAACTGAATGAAGCAGAGCTAAGGCAGCAGTTGGAGGAGGCTGGAAAAAGCCCAGACACCAGGACACAATTTCTAGTCGCCATGGTGACCTAGCACCTGGGATTTGTTGAGCCCTGCCTTAGATTGTAAGCTCCTTGAGGGCTGGGACTGATATGAATGTGCATTATGTAAACCGCTGTGTAAATTGTTGGCGCTCTATAAATACCTGTAATAAATAAATAAAACCAAAAGTAAATAGAGAGAAATACAGAGCAGCAAATATAGAGGAATACAGAGCCGCAAGAAGAGCCAAAATGATGCTAAGAATAAAGAGTTAATGTGACTAGAAAAATAAAGCAATTACTAAAAGCATAAGGAAAAAAAGACACAGGTAAATGTTATAGAGTCAGAAGAGCAAACATTTTCAACCAAGAGTGGACTTCTCTAAAAATTATAAATGGGAATCTCTTAGGAGATAAGGAATTATGTGGAAAGAGGGAAACTATTATTTTAACAAGTTTTAAATAGAAACACCATTGAGGGTGGTAGAAAATAAAAGGACAAAAAGGATAGGTAACAGAAATAGGTGGAGAAACTATTCTGGGAGGTAGTAAACAACTAAAACAATTTATCTTCCGAAAGAAAAAAAAACTACATATATTACATGTGCACACATACTTGCAGCAATCTCTAATATCCCGCTTTATAGCTAAATTCTTACCCATTCTGACAGGCAAAGCTTCAATAATTCTTGAAAGCCTACTGCATATTCCTATTGGCAAGTAAGGCATCATAGCAGTGGGCCAATAGGAATGTTTGGGGGGCAGAAAGTAGTGGCTAGCTCCGACACTACCGTGAAGAGCTTTACCTGTTACGGAGAAACAAAAAGCTGCCGGCTAGGATAGCTTTACTGGGAAAATGGTTATAATTTGAGAAGAAAGACTGTGGAGAAGAATTTGGCAACTTCTTCATGGTAAATGGTAATAAGAAGAAATACCACAGGACTGGAGAAGACTACTCTTTATCCCTTTACATAAAAAGGAATTAAAACAATATGAACAAATTAAAAGGTATAAAGACTGATTAGAGATAAAATGTAAGAAAAAATACTAGGCCAAAGCCTTGTATGGAGCAGGAGATAGTTGGTTACCTGGGTGGAATGAGGATATTCCATGTTTGGCATCTTAGGCACAGCATGATAAAAGGAACTATAGTAGAATTAAAAAAGAGGGTAAGTAGGGGAAGAGGAACTGAGACTATAGGGGGCTAAGAGAGGGGAAAAGTCCAGAAAGAATGGGAAACAAAAGGGACAGTGAAGAAAAGAAGGTGAGAGGTAGGGTACCCCTCCCAAAACTGACAGCCCACAGGAAAGAAGCAATTCAGGCTATTCGCTAAAGAGTATATATGATCTAACACATAAGAGGAGAACCCTGCAGAGGTCCTAAAATAGTAATGTTCAACTGATTCAATCTCGATCATCTCACATGCCCACTCCACAATAGCTGGAGCAGTCTTCGACCGCCACTGTCAGGTTTTGTTAATTTTAAGCTAGCATTTGACCTTGTCAACCATGATAATATGGTCACAGCACTGCAGACAGGAAAACCAATGAAATTGGATTAAAATAGTCTCATAGTATTGAAAGGGAAAACACTTAAGTGGAAGAAATGAATCCAGGCGATAATATTTCTGCAGCTCTGTTTAACCTTGTCCTAGGGTATGCAATGATAATTTAACATATAAACCCTAAAGACAGAATAATAAATAGCACACTACACTGTATAGTGGAAACTGGGAGAAAAAAAATACTTAGTGAAAAGACAAAAGTAACACGTGCAGAAATCAGAAAATTAAATTGAAATGCAGTCAGTGAAGACTTATTTCATGTTTGAGGAACAAACAAATTGTAATCATGAAGGAAATAGCAAGTGGACAGATCAGATATGAAAAAGCAAATTAATTTTACTCCATAATAGACAAATACAGTGATGTGTCCCAGAAAATAAAAGCAAGATAAACTACTGGAAAAATATGTTAGCATTCACTAAAGACAGCTATAAGATGAAGATTCAAAGGTCAGTCAAGATATTGCAGGACACATTGTTTAGCCCTTCATGCTTTTATTAGAAACAGGAACACAGACAGGAAATTACATCATAACCTAGCTGCAGAAGAGAGAACATTGTTGTACCCAAGCATTAAACTCAGCACTACTGCACCCTTGTAGTAGAAAGTAATAATTGAATTTTAATATGCGAGAATAGATGTTGCTCCCGTCTGTGTACCCAACATGCTAACTAGAACTACTCTAAAATATTTTGTACCATATACAATGGAAACCTGGGTGCTAACCAAAGCAGAGGGGGCACATCAAAGGAAATACATTATTTTTAGAGGGAAATGAACTTTGGAGAATTACATTTGGAAATAGAGCATTATAAAACAGCTATGCATATCCAACTATAGTAATGGATATAAAATACCAGTGTTAGTGATGGTTTTGTTATATAGTAAAGATAGTATAAGGAATTCTAAAGCAAAATTATGGGGCAAATTCAGAGAAAGAAGAGAGAGGAAAATATTTAAGAAGATGTGAATGGAGATGGAACATGTGTAAGTCAGAGAATGAAGATTAAAGACATTATATAAAATTTAATGTGCTAAATTTGTGCAGAAGGGCTAAGGGTTTCCGGTGCTGTGGTGCACCAAAGAGAAAGCTAAAAAAAGAATGAGGCATAGAAGAAAAAAAGTAATTTAGTCATGCGCTCTTGAACAAAATATTATTTTCCACTATAAAATTTTTGTCTGCTCACCTTTCTAGATGAGTAATCAAGTCATTGAGAGGTGACTCTACTGGAAACTCAGTAGAGGGCCCTTTTTACCCTTTTAAGCCTATAGTAGAGTAATTTCTAGTTCTGTTAAAATGAATCATGGAGTCATACTGTGCCAGAAGGTTAATAGCTTATCATATACAGTGGTGTATTTATAAAAAAAAATTGCAGAGATTGAATTCTATAAAATTGTATGTACATTTCTTCTGTGCCAATGGGAAGCACTAGATCCATTAGATGAGGAGCGCATGAAATAAGTATTTTCTATGCTGCTTAGTGGAATCTAGTGGCCATAGCGTGGTATTTTCCTGATGGCAAACATTCAAATACAGTATATTTAGCCCTCAGAAATGGAGATATCCAAGGAGAAATAATGTCAGCCCAAAAGAAATTAATTCTCAAAAACTTAGATCATTTATATATTTCATGTGAAAATTACAAAAACATCTACACACAAATATCAATATTAAATATGAATACTAAAAAATTGTTAAAACATAGCGAAGAATGCCGAATGTGCAGCTAGGGCAAATCACTTATCTGGATGCCCAACTGAACAAAAAGAAGAGGGGCATTGGTGACTCATAATATGGTGGTTACATGAGTAATGAAAGACATGAGTGTGTCTGTCTATGTATAAGGAGTAGGTGGAAATAGACATTCATCTAGGTCACCTATAAGCAGATTTACTAATGAATGAAAAATAACCACTATCACATGTTCCTTGTTTTGTGTTTTGGACATAGGATTTTGAAATTGGTGTTACCTCACTGCTGCTTTCTAAGCCTCATGTCGAGAGATTAGGAGACAAATGTCGGCAGAGTGTAGGCATGCACTTTACTCTTACATAAGGAGCCTTTTATGAGTATGAAACAAAAAGACAGCTAGAAAGGGAGTCCTCACATGACTAAGCTATTTACATTCATAAGATATTATTATAATATAGTAGTACACCATATTTTGATAATTAATTTTTAAAGCATGCTTAATGTGTGTCCACTGACCAAAAATTATACCTGCCCTATTTTGAGTGCACCACAAGACAAGGCATGTATCCTTTATTACATGTGTTATCGTGTGTTGAGAGGCAGGTGGATTTCTTTACTCCGTGTATGCATGTTGGGGTGCCATTGAAAATAAATAGAAACACAACACAAAGCTCATACCCAGCACATTGCTGTGAAACATGCACAATTAAGTGTGAAACTGCCTTAAAGTAGTGCTATCACAAACCTGATGTGAATATGGTATATCAAGCTGGGGTGAATATCGCAACAAATATTTAAGCAGAGGTTACCTTGTGAAAATTACATGGCAAAATAATTATATAACTTCATTTTTTTGACACATGACTTTCACTAAAGTGTGCAGAGTGTGCATATTTCTTCATATGCTCAGCTTGAATTGCCTATTTGTTTGTCCGTTTCACTATAAAAAAACACCCATGATATACAGGAAAGGATCTACATGTTCTGTAATGGGGTTATATCAGCTAAAGGGAATGTATAGTATTTTTGTGGGGGGTTTTTTAAAGCTTTTATATCTTTGACATGTTGAATATGAATATTTAGTATTTGCAGCTCTAACTGCATTCAAGTTAGCTCTTTGTACTTCTGCTAAAAAATGTTACAGCTATGCTGTAAATAGCCTGGTAAGCCAGCTGTTCTTTTCACACATTGCTATACGAGTCAGAAGAGTGACACACACCCCTTCCTGTCTATTTCATACAGATGATGGAATCACTGCACATTAAATGTTTATTTGTAAAATTAAATAAGATTGACTAAAAACCAATATAGGTTTCGATTTAAAGATACTCTCTAACCAAAAAATAAATAAAGTATTAAAAAATAATGCATAAACCAGAAAATGCATACCAGAAACAAAAGCTTCTATCCTAGGGCTTTTGCTTTTTATGAAGGCTTTGCCATCCTCTGTCAGCTTCATACTTGATGGCAGTGATCTGGTGATCCTGCTTGTGATTTAATGTGCATAAGGAATATTTAATTAGGCGTTCTATACTAAAATTAGTCCCCAGGGATCATAGGTTGTGCCTTCTTGTCAATAACACTATCCTGCAGAGCTCACCTATCTCTTCTATCATTCCCCTCTGACTATTTTTTTGTGTGTGACGCCCTCATTACACTCCTTTGCCTTACCAAATTCCTCATCTTGCTGTGACCTTTGCACACCTCTTTCAATATCAGTTAGCCATTCGATAAAGGAGGAGTCACTGTACATCATCATTGTATGTTTAAATTTCAGCTTAAGCTACTGAACTCTGTAAATAACCAACTTTTTGCTACAAAATAATTGGGCAACAGAGTTCTTTAGAGCCAAAGGAAATCTCACCGCTCCAATTCCTTAGCCACCATCAGGACTCCCCAGGTGCTGGTCCAATCGGTGCGTCTCCACCTTGGAATGTAGTAGTATACGAACAGACCGGACTATCCATAGAATTCCAATACTTCAGACTTTATTGAAATTCACAGCAAATCCAGTATAACGGTGAATAAAAGTGTATAAAAGAAACACATGCCAGCACTGCACACCACCAACCAACTACAACCTCTCACATGTTTCACCCGTAGGCTTATTCATAGAGGGGTAAATAACCAACTTTTTGCTACAAAATAATTGGGCAACAGAGTTCTTTAAGCATACAAACTAATACTACACAATCATCTATATACAGTAATATTTACCTAAACAGGCTAAAAATAAAATATTAATATGTTTATTTCTTAACCTTTACCATAATAAATATAAACAAGAACCACTATACTTTCCCTTTAAATCAACCAGAGGTAAGGATTAGGGGCATTCTGATATTATAAATGCAGTGCTATTTCTTGCATAGAAATTACCATAAGGTTGATGGAATTTGCTTGATAGCTGGACCTGCTCCTTTCTGATACTTTTATAAAATGTATGAAAATATTTTTACTGAAATGATTTATCAAGTAAGTAAATCAGGTCATGTCTTGCAAACTGCATTCATAGCTTGTTTCTAATACTATGTGTGATCTGTGTACGGTTATTGATAAAATGAAGCAGGATTAACGGTACACAATGAAGGTCAAAGTCCATTGATTTAATTTAGATAAAAGAGAAAAGGAAAACATATCACTTCATGTAGTATCAGAAAAATATTATGCCAGTCAGCAATACTCATTCACACTAGATGCTCTATCATTTTTAAGCCGGATGGAAATCAGGTGTACATGAATGGCAGTTTTGAACGCTAATGTTCTCTTCCCTATAGCAGAAATTGAAGAAATCTGCCTTAAGAGTTAGCCAACCCACTGCCCTATTAATTCTAGAAAATAAGCTCTTAGTATACTCTAGTAGATTAAGAGCAAGCTTCAGCTTTAGCTGCAGTCAATTATGTATGTCATATTGTTTTTTCACAAGTAAAGTTTATAATGCACCATGTTAATCCAGGGCTGGTGATAGGGGGTTACAGGCAGCAGGGGGGCCCTGTACCCAGCTCATCAGCCATGTGTACTCTGGTGAAGCTGCCCTATCACCCTGAGCACTTCCAACTACACATGCTGGAAGAGTAGGGCAGGAGAGGGAGAATTATTATTAATATAATTTTAGCGCCTTATGTAGATTTATGTTTGCCTGAATTTTTGCAGCTTCTGATTAGGTGTGTAAAGAGGAAAGTGCCAAAAGCAGAAGATATAAAGTTCAGATTTAATTTTAATATGAATGTTGTATCATAAACATGCAATGCGTTTTAGGAGTTCACAAGGTCACCTTCATCAAGGCTAAAAATAAAAAATAGAAAAATGATGATTGGGGTATGTGCAGTATAGTATTCTATACCACACTCTAGTTAATATTGCATACTGATACATGGAGTCCTGCTGGAGACACAGTAGATCGACACTCCCACAAGTGTTTTCTTCTGCACAAACTATAGGCATGCCTCCCAACTGTCCCTCATTTGTAACCAAATATCTCTGTCCCTCTTTCCTCTTAAGTTGTCCCTCTTTCCTCCTCAGTTGTCTCTCTTTCCTCCTAAGTTGTCTCTCTTTTTGGTCTGATGTACAGATGTAGGGGAGTAGGCAGGATTGAAGAGTGTAGTTTCCTGCTCTGCCACTAGAAGTCCTGGTAAATATTATTTTAAAGTGCTTGTGACTAAAGGGAGTCACTGAAAGAGATAAGGGTAGCTCAACTCTGTGGGAGCTCTATGGTACAGGACTGAGTCATATACATAGTTTTGGAGCAGGGGAGCTGCCTGTGTTCAGCAGGAGTTCAGCAGAGTAATTAATAGGAAGCAGAAGGCTGGTCCACGGGAAGGCACAGGACCAGGCCTAACAGCACGTAGTCACTGTGGATGTCTGTCAGCTTCCCCGGGAGGAAGCTAGGGAGGACAGAAGCAGCACTAATCTAAAAAGGACTACTCGCTTGACTTAAGGAAGGATGCAGGACTCTGGGTAATAACCTCTACATGGCTTTGGACTACCTCGACTATTATCTCTGCTGTTGTTGGTAACTATTATGTGTGCTTAAAAAGGGATGTGCCATCATCAGGAAATGGATGACTGAAGCATATATAATATTGTACAGTTAACCCCTTAAGGACAAAGGCCTTTTTTCATTTTTGCATCCATGCTATAATCTACATTTTAGGCCTGCAAATTACTTAAAACCCCCAAACATTATATATTGTCTGAAAGCCAAGACCCTATAGAATAAAATAGTGGCAGTTGCAAATTTTTATGTTGCACAGAATTAGCGCAACTTATTATCAAACCCCAAGAAAATGCACTTAAGTTACATTTAGTACCTCAAAACACTATATAAAACCATTTTTATTGTACAATATAAGAGAAGAGGTTACAATGAGTAAGTAGATACCCAACATGCCCAGTTTAAAAATTGTGGGCGTCCGTGAAATTGTGACAGAGTTCAGTACCCCAAAAAGTCCATAGAGGACGCTTTAAAAGCCCCTCCACGTCATCAGTTTACAGATAAGTGTAAACATTGGTTTCCGGATCGTAGAAGCGATCTGGCGGTAGCCGAGCCCCCAGAATTGCTTCTACTGTAAAGCCAGCTCTACAAGACTGAACAAACTGAACAGTCTGTTTAACCCCTTCAGACCGTCATGGGTCATGAAGGGGTTAAATAAGTTTTCAAGTAAAAGTTTGAAAAGGCTCTCTGTGTGGACTGATCCTTCCCCCAACTTCTAGGATGGGGTTTCTCCTGGGAATGAGCTTGAGGTGGTCTGGACTGCTGCGGTAATAACTAAAGGGGTGTATATGGGGAGAGATCATGGGTAATACTGGTCAGGCCAGGCTTGATTACTCTCATAGGTGGGCTCTTCAATGACGGGGTCAGGTGCAGTGATTCTACCCAACTCCATGAGTACCCTGAGAGCCCCATGTCCATAGTATCTCGGGGATGTGAGCCACTACACAGGTGGCCAGGCACCAAATAGTTCATCCAATATGAGATGGGAACCCTGGTTCCAGAAGAGCAATGCACGCGAGAAGCATGCAGTCTGTTACGCGGCCACCATGCTACACAACACAGATATCTATGAAAAGATTCTATTTAACTACCATGCTGCACTAAAACCTTCATCGTATTTCCTAATGAACCTTTTTGCTATTTCAAAAAGCCAATATAAAGGAAAGTCATGGTGAAAAAAAAAAAAATTCTGAGTATAACCAATCATTTTTGGCATGCACAATTCTAATGGTCCACATAACTGGGGGTATGGCAGGTTGTGTTCCTGCCAGTATGGAAAATGATTTACCCCTTTCCTTCAGAGCCCCTACCAGCCCTTTTAAAAGATACTAACACGGGAGGAATTTCCTGGGCTTCCTGATCACGTGTTCGGGAGCAATTGAGCACGTTCTAAGCACAAAAGAAGCACTCATATGTGGCAGCACAGAAAAAGCCCCACCTCCAGGCTGCCACTTATGTGCAAACAGCCTGTGGGGAGGGGGTTAACTAACAGGCTTGCTTTAAAGTACAAGATAGACGTAAAGGTGAGCTGCTGTTGAGACGATGACCGCTGCTGAATTGCAGTTTGCAGCCACCTTTCAACAATCTTTGTAGGCTTGGTTTATATTTAGCTTCCCCCAGATCCCTGTGTGCAGCATTCTCAAATGTGAGCAAAGCAAATGTTGGGACAGTCTAAACAGGCCAAGGTCTTCACAAGACAAGCTGTGCCATAACACAGGGGACTAGCCAATCAGCTAAAGAAACCAAATCAGAAGACAGAAAGCAGAATTTAAATTGTTGCAACGTCTGAGCAGGTAGGATTTTCAAAGTCAGAAAAGTAAGCAGTGAAAAATCACAGCAAAACCCATCCATATACTAGATTGTACTCTGCAACACTCAACCTGTAGAAGGTATGCTTTTCTCTTAACTACCTCCGGGCCGGCCGTTGTATGAAAACGGCCGGCCGGGAGCTCTCTAGATCTGAGCGGGCGTCGGTGTGTCC
>NW_017307111.1:662253-684814 GCF_000935625.1 Nanorana parkeri | reverse complement strand
TCCCGCTGGTCCCGGGCTCCGCTGTGCCAGGTGCGAGCCCGGGATCAGCATGGTGCCTCTGTCACAGGGGATCAGAGGGAGATCGGTACACGAGCTCCCTCCGGTACCCTCTCCGCTGCAAGAATGCGGAAGTGTTGTATTTTACATCACTTCCGCATTCTTGTGTCACTCTCCAGCTTCAGAAGCTGATGGAGCAGATCTGTGCTTCATTGTCTTATTTTGGGGGTCCTAGGTGACAATAGGGGTCTTGGAGAGCCCTGATGTCTCCATAAAGAGGACCTGTCACATATTTTGCTATCACATAGGGGGGTTTTATTAGCCCCGGTATATGATAGCAATAACGTTTAGTGGAAAAAAAATAGGAAAAAAAAAATAAAGTTTCCCCCCCAAAAAAATTAACGTTTAGACATAAAAAAGAGTTTAAAAAAATGTAAAGTCCCCACCCATACATACACGCATGCAAACATGCGTCGGGGGTGCATACGTGAAAAAACGACGATTGCGCCCATTACGCCACACGTTATATATCGCCGCGAACGTCACAGTGGGAGCAATAATTCTAGGGCCATCAATCACTGATAACACTAAACTGATGAGCGGTAAAAGCTTTTAAAGCGTCGCCTATGGCCAATTTTGGGTATGGTAGTTTTCTGCGATTTCGTGGGTGCGTGCAATTTTAAAGCTTGACATGTTTGGTGTCTATTTACCCAACGTAAATATACACCAAACATATATTTGACAAAAAAACTGGGTAATAATAAATGTTTCCTAACAATGTAAAAAATAAAGTTTTTTTTCAAAATTTTCAGTAATTTTTCCTAATTATAGTAAAAATAAAAACCCCAGAGGTGATTATATACCACCAAAAGAAAGCTCTATCTGTCCCCAAAAAATGATATAAAATTAATTTCAGTACAGCGTTGCATGACGGAATAAATGTCAGTCAAAGTACTGCAGCACTGAATACTGAAAAATGCCATGGCCAGGAAGGGGGTCTAAACACCTGGTCTTCAAGCAGTTAAAGAGACTCTGTTGCACTTTAAAAACAAAAAGCTGCAGACAGATATAACATTTAAATACCCAGAGGTGTATGCAGATACCTTCAGCTTTAAGTAACTCCTGCTTTGCCCGAATATTGGACATTTTGACAAACAATTGCCTGCGGCACATTTCTATTGGCCAGTAAGGCAGCCCATCATAGTGGCAGGCCAATAGTAATCTTGGGGCAGAAGGGGCTTTCACACTACCTGTAAAGGTGCCCATACACCTTACGATTATTGTACGATAATCGTATGCGGTCGACTTTTCGTACGACAATCGCAACGTGTGAATGTAGTGCCCGACCGATAGTACTGTACAATCGTACGGCTTTTGACGGTCAAGCATGTTTGAAAACGTTGGTCGATCGTACGATGTCCGCGTGATTAACACTGCGCATTCGCAAACGAAAGTAATTACGGTCAATTACAGCAAGTCGTCCAGGTGTTTTTTTTTTAAATATCGCTGATTGAACCTTGCGATAATCGGGACAGGATGGAAAATTTTCGTCCTATAATCGTAAGGTGTATGGGCACCTTTAGCGTCAAAGCTTTTCCTGTCATAACAGATAGAATAGTTCTTAGTACAGTGTGGGGAACCCCAGGGGTACACATGCGTCTTCAACACAGTCCGATATAAATAAACGTTTTTATTTCATCCAGCGGTAACAGAACAAACAGCTTTCTTCAGCAAAACGGTAAAGTAAAAGGCTTTCCTCAGCAAACATCAAACATAAAGATAAAGTCCTTCAATAAGATTGCACTGCGTAGTGCGTTTAGGTGATCTAACCAAGATAGAGTCCACTTGCTCCTGAGCAGCCACACACACAGACCTTTCTGTCTGTCTCTCAGCTTCCTCACTCCTCTCTCACCTGTGTTACCTTTTAACAGGAAGGGCTGCAGGGGAAGTACCTGCTCTCCCAAGTTAACCCCTTCTTTGCTCTCAGCCCTGCTGACTCACCACAAAAGACAAATATTGCTCTATTTTCCTTCTTGCTTATATATTTTTTTTAATATATTATATTCTAACACTCAGGGAAACTGATTAAATTAATACATATTTTGTTTCAGATTTCAATGCTACAAATTGGGACACGTTTTATATTTCAGTTTTCATTAAAATTACCCCTTAAGCATTTGTTGATAGATCATACATACATACATATGTATGTCATTCTTTAAACAATTTAAAATATTAAGAGAAAACAAAACACCACCATATATTTAACCTTTTATTAATGAACAGGCATAAATGTCATTTTAACATTACTGGTAGTCATACTCTATTATGCAGATTATGGTGATCTATGTACTATTTATGCTAGAACAATTGAGTTTGTGTTTTGACTTTGGGCCTTCCTTTAGTTTTCTGTGGTACACATGAATACTTCCAGCAATATAAATAATTATGCCATTGTTAGTGATGCTTGCATGCATTCAGATTCTAACTCTTTTTTACATTGTCTCCTTACTCATATTTTTTCATATAAGTGTGACTGAAAGTCAATGTTATAAGTTTATATTCTCTTTGCCCATAGTCTACCTGTTTAATTATGCCATTTATCTTTAATAATGTTTTACAGATGTATCCACAAATCATATAAGATAAAGACCAAGTGATCTATCTAACCTAGTTGTTTTCCTACAAAACTTTGTTCAGGTAGGAGATATAAATGACTAAATGGCAAGACATAGCAGTTTATGCAATGAGGGAATGCAAAGACTATGATTATGGCACTGATATTTTGTCCAAAATTGGTATTATGGGCAAAATGCCGATAGTACCATAATAGTCAAAAATGCAGCCAAAAATTCAGTGCATCCCTAGGTTCTCTCCTCCCCACTGGACACCAGTCTGTATCCTCTCTGATTCCCGCTGCTCTCCCCCACCTGTAGCGGGAATCTGAGGAGACACAGAGGATCCAGCTACTGGTGTCCAGCAGGGAGGCTGAGCAGGGCAGTGTGGGGAGGAGACAGCTTGCAGGATGTCAAGCGGGGCGGTGCAGGGAGGAGACAGCTCTCAGGATGCCAAGTGAAGTGGTTCGGGGAGGAAAGAGCTGTCACCTGCCACAGGAGGCCGAGCTCTCCCCCACAACACCCAGCTCAGCCTCATGTGACAGGCGGAGCAGTCTGGATGGAGAGTGGGTTACAAGCACTCAGCGATCAGAAATAATTGCTGAGTGTTTGTAAATACCTTGAGGACGTAGTATGCTTACTGTGTCCCCAATTATGAATGCTTACTGTGTCCCCAATTATGAATGAACAAGAAGTGCTATCACTATTGCTACATCACTTCCTGTTCATTCATGATTGTGGACATAGTAACTCATACTATTTCCATAGTTTATGAATGGAAAGGAACACTCAGTATAGAGGTATCCTGTTCATTTATAACAGGGGATGCAGAAAATTAGATCGAGGACTCAATCTCTTTTTCTATGTTAAAAGGGAAACATAATGGGTCTGTTTATGCCCCTGATAGTTCCCCAAAGCCCCTAGCCATAAAGTATAAAAATAAGAAAAAATGAAAAAAAATAATGAAAACATTTTGGAAAGTTGGATAAAAAAAAAAGTCATTTTCGGTTTTAGTCTGACAAAAAATGTTTTTTCAGGTTTCGGTCTAAAAATTTCATTTTGGTGCATCCCTAGCAAAAACCAATGTTGATGTGCCAACAACATTATTGGGAGCTATCAGTCAGTTATGGACTGATGGCCAGGCGCGCAAGAAGGTCCAAGACCATCAAGACATCCCAAAGATGGGAATAGGGAGGAGCTGGAGGACGAGAGAGGTGGATGCCTCAAAGGAGTCGACAGAGAAGGGGGCCCCGGCCAATTGGCAGGCCAGCCATGAAGACTTGGCCAGCTAAAATAGCGGAGTGGAAAACATTTACCATATGATAGGATTTCCCCTCAGCAAAAGTACAGACAAGAAATTGATCACATCAGTCACAGAAGCCGTAAGGGGATTGCGTTGCCTAGTCAGACACCCAGCTACCCATCTGTTCCAGATGGCACGGTAGCCACGTCGAGTGCCCAGAGCCCAAGACTCTCGGAGCAAGGAATGAGCTGTAGGTGATAAGCCCGACAGATTCAAGGAATCCCGGAAATCTTCCAGGCCACAAGAGGAAGACGATCCTGAAGCACCAGCCTGTAGGGATTACCTTCCAAGTCCGGCAAGAGAAGGGGGCTCCAGGGAAGGAGAGGGTCCATGCACGGTTGAGCCTGCCAGAGCGGTGACACAAGGAGAAGGCTCACCTGCTGTAGGTGGACCTGATGAATCAGACGGGAAAGCCGAAAAGGGAGAGAAGGCAAAGTCCTCTGTCAGCGGCCACCATTGAGTGAAGACATCCGAAGCCAGGTAGAAAGGATACAGGAGACAACTGAAGAAACAAGGTAGTTGGTGATTCCAGCGGGCGGCAAACAGGTCCAGTGTGCAGGGGCTGTGGGTCGGAAAAAGGAGAGAAAAACACTTCCCTGCACAACATCCAATCACTGGTATCCCTCCAAAAACGGGAGAACCAGTCTGCCATGAAATTGTCCACACCTGGTAGGTATTTGACAGAGAGGGAGATGTGCCTGTCGAAGCAAAAATGGTAAAGGTCCTTCGTGAGAGTGGACAAACTCTCCAAACGGGCCCCCCCCCCAAACGATTGATGTAGCGGACAGTGGATACGTTGTCCATACGCAGAGGGATAAAACAGTTCGATAGGCCCTTGGAAAAGCTGTGGACAGCGAAAGAGCCAACTAGGAGTTCAAAGCAGTTGATGTGCAAGAAGTGTTCCTTCGGCATCCAGCGTGCGCCTGTCACCAAGTCTGCACATTATGCGCCCTAGCCCCACAGGCTGGCATCTGATTCCAGTACGAAATCCATCTGAGTGCCGAAGATTGCTATGTCATTCCACGCATACATGTGCCGAAGCCACCTCGTGAGCTCGACACGAACGTAGTCTGCCATGGGGACCAGCTGATCGTAGGATGGATTGATCTAGAGATGCTTCGCCTTCAAGTGCTGCATGGCTCGGTAATGAAGAGGTCCTGAAAAATGGCCTGAATGGAAGAGGAGAGAAAACCCATGATCCTGGCCAGAGAGCGCAGGGAGATACGAGCCAGGCGAAGCACCTTCCGGAGTTCCCCCTTGATGTTGCAAATTTTGGCGGCGGGAAGGCGGAGTAAGGAGGAGACCGAGTCGATCTCGAAACCGAGAAGCTGCATGCGTTAGGAAGGAATGACAGAGAATTTGGGGAAATTGATTATGGAACCCAAATCCTGTAAACAGCAAGTCACCCAAGAGGTTTGAGCATGCAGACTGTCCGGGTTGACATTGAAAAGAAGTATATCGTCCAAATAGACGATAGAGCGGATGCCGTGGGAACAGAGAATGACGATCACCGAAGGGGAGGCAGGTGAACTGCCAAAGATGGGAGTTCCACAGAGGAAGCACCTTGAGTCTGGGTGTAAGATGTAGGGACCATAAGATAGGTGTCTTTGAGATCTAAGCGAGTAAACCAGTCCCGGTCCAAAAACAGATCCCTGAGAAATGGATGCCTTTCATCTTGAAATGAAGATACACAATGTGGTCATTAAAATTCCCCAGTTTTCTTTTGTACTAGAAAGATGTTGCTAATGAAACCGGGTGAGTCTGGGGCCGGTTGCATTGCCCCTTTTGCCCACAGCTCATCAGGGATTTGGGGGGTTGAACCTGTCTGGGGGGAGCACACAAATTTGATTACGAAAATCTCTGTCTGAAGGACTCAGCTGTCGGAGGTGATAAGGCACCAGCATTGGGAAAAAAAGGTGAGCCGGCCAGCTACAGGAGGATCTGTCTGGGGTCACAACCCTTTTTATTCATATAGGCGACCATAAACTGTTCGAATTCAGGTGTGGCTGACACCTTACCTGGGATGGAGGGTCGAGGACATTCCCCCCAAAGGCGGTTTGCGGACCTCCTTGTCTAGGGGCTTACGTAACCAGACTTGTAGGTATCTGGCAATATGGTCTGGAGGGGTCCACTCCGATGACCTGGGATGGCGAATTAATCTGGGGTCAAAAAGTGCTTTCCCAGTAGGGTCGAGCACCAAATCGGATCTGAACATTGCTGATTAACAGCAAGCTTAACATTTCGGGGCTTGTGTCACTACCCAATGGTGATTGGGTTTCCAAGGCCTCCTGAGAGGAGTTATGGGCTTACCCCGAGGGGGAAGCGTGAGAAAACCATCTCGCCAAAGCAAGGCCCTTGCCTTTGTTTGCAGATTTACTGGACCCTTTCCAGGGGTGCTTACCAGCTCTGTGAGAGTCCCCAGATACTTGGGAAATAAAGGAGTCATCCAACTCCGCGTCAGAATGGACGGAGAGGCCTGAGGGGGTTCGCAGGCAATTGTAAGAGGCAAGGCAGTAGCCAAAAGCCTCCCTAACGGCTGCTTGAATCCAGGCTTGCATTTCAGCAGGAGGGGTGGCAGGCATATCAGCGGGATCAGACATGACAGTAAATACAAACGGCGCTGTATTAGAAATACAAGTAGGAAGACAGTGCAACAGGAGTGGGGCTCATCCACTAATTAGAAGGCACACTAGTAAAAAACAGGCTCCTCCAGCGCATAAAAGGCACAGGCAATTGGCAATAAGTAGCGGAGGCATAGAGGTGGGGCTCACCAAGAAGGCACAGGTACAGGGAGTAACAGTGGGGCTCACCCAGATCCAAGGATGTAGTAAGAATGTGGTCGGGCATCGGAAGGCTGTGGTGGCATAAACGTGGCTCTAAGAAAAATGGCACTGACAAGGGGGGAAACACCCACAAGAAAATGGTTCCGGGGCGGGGCTAATGAAATTCGGCTGGAAGGGGAGAAAAACTGGGCCTTGGCCACAACAAAATGGCCACCGTTCCCAGCAGAGAGGGCCACAAGAAGATGGCGGCAGAGCTTGTGCCGGAACGGCAGCTCCATACAGGGACAAAGAGTCAGCAGGAAGGCTGCGGGGAGAGAGGTAAGGCAAGGATAGAAGACCCAGGGGTAGGGGGGAGCATACAGAGTAAGAAAGCTAAATGGCATGTGGCTATTTGAGCAATTTGCAATAGGAAAAAAAACAGCAATACAGGAGGGAGATGAGTGAGTCACTGACCTGCCATGAGGCTAGCAGCAAAGAAAGAGGATGGATCTTAGTGTGGGCACACTTTATAATATGCTGTGTGCTACTATTGGTTATTTCTGTTTTCTGTTATGTTCCTTTGCTGCTATGAGGAATCAGTAAAGAGAGTTATGCAAATTATGAAGCCTCCTGTCTTGCCATAAAATCCTTGTTATCTAGAATGACAGCATTGAAAGGTGTTTTTACTTTAACTGCAAAAGTACACACTTTGTGATTGTAGAAGCAAATGTGAAAATAATCTTATCTTGATTTGATAACCATATAACATTAAACTGGGCCTACACTCATCTAATTTTGTCAAAGCCCTGCAGACTGACGAAATTTAAACGTACGGCCCTTCAGACCTTTTCGGGTATTCTGACAGCACCACACCCACCATTTTCAGAGTACAATAGACTGATGCAAGGGATTCCCTCATCTATGCTGGTAGTATGGGGGAAAAAAAAAACAAGTTAAAAAAAGCGGTTAGTGTGGATGGGGGAAATCAAGCAAATGAAAAAACTGTCAGTGTATGGCCAGCTTAAAGTGACACTGAACTCAAGAATTAACTCCTAAAAATGCATTCAAGTAGTCTAACTATTAACAGAAATGTGTAATATTTGTACATCACTCCATGTATACTATTTGTGCTGACACTGTCCTTCCTTCTGGAGGGTGGCTACTTTTAATCCCCATGGTCCCTGTGTGTGTTGCAAAGCAGCCACTACTCTAAGCTCACTCTGTGATGTACTACAATCTATTGTTTGGTTTACTAATTTGTATTGAGATTGCAGTCCATCACAGGAGCAAGCTTGGAGCAGTGGCTACTTTACTTTACAACAGACACAGGGACCATGGAGAACAAAAGTAGCCACCCTCCAGAAGGAAGGACAGTGCCAGCACCAATTTAGAGATGATTTGAGGATCTACAGCCGAGTGATACACAAATAAGATACATTTATGTTAATAGTTGAAGTACTTGAATGCATTTTTAAGATTTAACTCCTGAGTTTGTCACTTTAAAATTGAAAATGTACACATAAAAATCTGTCAAAAGAAACGATTTTGTCAAATGTAAAAGTCGATAGTTTTTCCTTTCATGAGTTAGGAACACTTTATTGAACATGATAAAACAGCCATGACTATAAAGAACAAAACTTTCTGCCAAATCTTCTTCCAGAGAAGACTCTTTTCTCTTTATCTTCAACTTCAATATCCTTTTTTGGAAGCATCTAAAAGCATCATATCTTCTAGCACTGAATTTTAAGTCATTTACTAAAATAGAAATGCACCATTATTTTGGTATAAATATTTTGCATTGTACCTGCATCTAGTTATTTCTGAACATAATCAATGATTCACAACATATCTGTACTGTAGTCATTAGATAGTGTAAATAATTTGAGGACATGCTTGTCCAAATTAACTTTTACTGAAAGTAACACTTAGAATGGTTCCTTTTGCTAATGTTAATGTATGTATGATAATAATTTCCTGAATTGTGGAAAACTACATGTGAAACATTCCTATTCATATTTTTATTTACAGAAAAATCTTCAGCACGTTTCCTGTCTAAGATGGCCTAAAATCTCATGGTTATACTTTCTGGCTTAAATCTGGGAATGTTTAGGCATGACAAGAAGCAAAATCCTTGTTTAGTCATGACTCCAAACCTTATTTTGACAAAGGTTTTGTATCAGCCCAAGTAGATGCAATGGATGATACCTTTGCTTTTACTTCTACAAAATTAGGGCTATGCGTACCTATTTTTCTGTACTGAAGCTATTGTCAGACTATTCTTTTGTAGCTGACTGGTTTGCTTAACCTCGAGCTATTGAACCTTCTATGCATAGTTCATGGTTGACTCTCCCGTGGGGAGATACCTTCCCATATGCATAGTTACAGGGACTCCTGAAAGTAACCTAAAAAATTTACTTAAATCTTTCTTTGTCCAACAATTCTTTGAAGAGTCTACAGATTCTCTAACACTGATTTGATAGCCTCAGCCTGTTCTCTTTGTTGAATAAAATTCTGGTAATCTCTGTTGAATAGAATCATTTCATTTAAGATACCGAATAGCATACCCAGTAAAACATCTAACTGGATGAAATGTAATGGCATTAGCAAATACTGGTTTAACCCTACCTTAGCACCTTTTCTGAAAACACGGGGGTAAGGATTCGTCAGAGATGTTTTTAAAAGCATGTTTTTATGTGTTATACTGCATATTTTTTGCAATGGGATCTATCTGAATATGGTTAGATGACAAAGCTTTGAACCTTTCATGAAATTCTCCTGATCCATTTTCCTCAAGACTTTTTAGTGAGTAAATCAAGCATCTGCAAACTAGTCTTATTGGATTACGCAATGTTTTCTAAAGCTTTGGCTGCAAAGTAAACTCCTAAAAATTGTTTGACATGCGACCCATTTCTCTTGACTTCTAACACCTATGGGGTAATAGCCAATTATTCTTTCATAACTGAAAAAATTTGTGTGCATTGTATTTTCAGAAGCATGATTTTGAAAAGCAAATTTACCTAAAAAGGGGGACTCTATAGTCCCTAGTGCTGGTGCTGTCTGCAAGTCCCTTTTCAGAGTTTCAAAGGCTTTTTTTTTTCTGAGCCTGACCCCGTGGACCAAATGCGTCCTCTTTATTTTTCAGAAGATCATACAATAGTTTGGGTTCCTCAGCAAATCCCTGTATGGAATCATTGCAAAAACTGATGAGTGCTTTGTGAGATGTTTGGATTGGGACATCAGAAATTGACCCAATTCATTCTTGCAGTAATTATATCTTTTAATGGCTAATGAGTATTGCAAGGAATTTCACCTCTCTTTTTATTAGCTGAACTTTTTCTGTGTTTAGTTTCAGCCCTCCATGTTGCAAAAACATAAAACATTCAAACAAAAGAGTTAATTGTTCAAAGAGTTAAATGTACTTAGCAAACGTCTATTTAAATAGAGTCTGATCTTGAGAATTTTGATAACATTTTGGGACTCATGGGCTACTATATACTTTCAATAATGTCCAGTCCTTGCTGCAGTCTGGTAAATACATACTGATAATTCTGGAAGGTAAAAGCAAACATACTAACTTACCAAGCAAACTTACTGTCAACTTCTGGCTAATGGTAGAAAAATATCCCTAATAGCAATCTCAAGTTCAGAAAATATTTTGGCTTTGGCATTTAAGCTTGCCATGATGTTAGGATTATCAGGAACAATGGGCTTATTACTAGGGGTGTTTTTTTAGCAACTTGAAATTAACTGATAAAGAATTTGAATTATCAGCATTTTAATAGGCTAAATATTTTTACAGTATAAACAACTAAGTTTGTTTTCCTCAGCAAGCCTTGTTGGACACTGTATTGTATTATAGCTGCAACTAATTAATTCTGGTGGCTATTTGTAGTGTTGCTGAGGGGTAGGATCTCTGTCCTCAGTATTTACTTCTGCATCTTTCAATGTTCCTATCTCACTTGTGAACTTTGTCTACAAGCAAGAAAATATTTGTACCACCAAGCAATATTACTGGTATCAGGCCATTCGTGTTATGAAGACACATCTGTAGTTGCTTTACATATACTTCCATGTTTACTGTATGCAGAAGGATCAATTAACACTGATTTGTGGATAGATGAATATTTCCAAATCATTTCTGTTCCTAAATCAGTCTCATTTTTTTTACCACGTGTGTACCTAAAATTTAATCTGCTTGGTAACACCAGATGATTGAGGTCAGTTTTCTCAAATCCAGGTATCTCAGATGACACATCAGAATCCATTTTAATAGTGGTACTACTTCTTCCATTAAATCCTACAATTGTATATTCAGGTGAATTTATTTTCATTCAGGTATTTTTTGTCTAATCACACTTGCGCTTCAGTATCAGTTGACATTTGTCTTTTTACCACACACTAACCCTTGTACATGTGGTCTCCTGGTCTCATCCTATTGTATAGGAGCAAAATATTCGAAAGGAAGAAGGGATAGGTCCCGGTCTAGTTTGGGCGATGATAATTAACCACCACTGTCAATGATAATATTACATGCCATTTTCTATTCCCGATGTTTTTATCAGTGATGTTTTTATTTCTCTCTTTCAACATTAGCTTTTAAGTTGACCAGGCTTTTAACAATTAAAGTACATCACAGTTCCTCCCCATCACATACCTTGGTGGAGTCTGAGTTGACGAGGGCGGATGATGTTACCATAGCAGGGAAGGTCAGTCTCTGCTATGTGAGCGAGTTCCGGGTAGTAGTCTGGCACGGGAACAGAGCACCCAAGATGCAGGACTTCAGAAGAGCCGTAGTCTCACAAGCCGGGTCATCAAAAGGTGGGCAGAGCAGCACCAGGAGAGAAGCAGGAGCAAGGTCAGGAACAGGCCGGGTCAATAAATTGCAGACGAAGAAGTACCAAGTAGCAGGCAGAAGCGTAGTCAGGGACAGGCTGGGGTTACAGGATCACAGAGTAGCATGAAGAGTCAAACAAGCTGGGTCAATAACGGAAGAACAATCAGATGCAGGATCTCGTTAACACAGTAAGGCTGTTGATTACTCATCACTGGGGACTGGGATGTCATAGTCTTAAATAGTCCCTTGGCGCTATAGCTCGTAATGAGTGCGTGTACATTCCTGCATGCACACTGGCATGCACACACGCAAACATGCACACACCGGCGGGAATGCACATGAATGCGCGCAGAGGCACACGGCCACACACAATTCTAGGAGCCAGACTATGTGCAGGCCGCGAAGAGCATCGGCCGCACAGAACCTCGGCTGCACATACTAGTTCTGGCTTCTTGACACTCTCTGCTCTGATATTCTTGTGCTTTCTGTGCTTTTGGGTATGGCTATACACCTTTCTTTCGCTATTCTGCACAACAGTTACACTAAATTGAGAAGTGCTTGGTTTAATTTGTCTTTTTTATTTTATCAATAAAGCTGCAGCTTTTTGTAATGTATGCTTCTCTGTAGCTTTTGCAAGAGGATTTTTGAAAAAAATAAAACACACTTTTTTTACAAAATCATGGCAGCAGGGTCTTGGTCCATAACCATATACTGTATGTTTGCTCAAATGTTTTAATAAAAGTAAATGAATCCTCATTACTTGAGGGTTTGAAGAATCTCCGGTGTAGAAGTTTCTTCTCCTATAGAGAACATTATCAGCTGTTTTAATCTGTCTGGCTTAGTGCTTTGTATTGCCACTCCCTCAGCCATTACCATTGGAGATTTCAGTCTGTGACCAAAATGACATGGTAGCCAATTCTTAACACATATTTTTTCTTTTCATTTTTCAGATTAAACTTTTCTGTATTTGATTCAAAGACATCTGCATTGTTAAATGCATTTTTATTCTCACTATAACGTGTGATGTATTTTACAATCTTTATCAGCTGATCATAGATTTTAGGATTACGTTTTGTCCTTCTCTACATTGCACTGGACATCTGGTTGTATAGTTTTGTGTCTTTCACTTTTGCTACCTCCTGCTTTTGTGTTTACATATTTTTTTTACATTATTCTACAATTTAGACAGCAGGCTATTTTTTAATCTAATTCTGCAGGTCACTTACACAATCAACTGAAATCTGACAATTAGCATATTCACTATCGTCCTGCTGTGACTCATTTGTCAGGATTGATCTTTTGTTGTCTGCACATTAATGTAAACATTGTGTGTAGGCTTAATATTTACTAAATATTGTAACAATTTTCATCATATTCCTAGCGTTTTTCTTTAACCTACTTACAATAAAAAGCTGCTTTTTAATTTTCTTATTATTCTGTGAGCACTGTCAAATATTACACCATAACTCAGCATCTGAACTATTACTATGTAAAACGTTGAATTCCACTTCACTCCAATTGACAACAGCCAAAAACAAATAAAGTCAATACTCAAATAAGCTGGTTTTCCTTCTTGTGATGAGTGGCCTTCCTCTATGGAGAGTTGCTTGCTATCCTCCCACAAATTTTGCTTCTCATCCTCCCGATTCTAGGCTCTTTTGAAGCTTCTGGTGTAAGCTTTATTTCTCCTAAAGCTTGATTGGCTAACTTTGCAAACCATTTGTCCACTTTTTTTGTAATTGTCTTTTTTCGTTTTTTCTTACTGTGAACATTGGTGTGTAACTTTGTTGTAGCAACGGCTGCTGGTTTCTTTCATTTCCTGCTTTTAAAAATAGGCAGCACCCCATCTGATAGGTCAGCTTCTTGCCCAACTCTAAACTACATTATCCATGAGGACTTGTGGTGCATGTCTTAAAAAGGGGGGTTCCAACCTGCTGCATTGTGTGTAGCGCCCCCTCCCCTTGAAACTGGACGGTAGGGTTTTTGCTTTCACAATTTATAATATTATTCTCTTCTGACCATAATCATCCTGTAGCAGTAATATCACCCCTGACATGATCTGCACCCCATGTTTAACACTACAAATGTATAATCATGCATCGCTCTCCATAGGTTTAAACACCCCTGAAATAATGTGCTGCCCACACTTCTCCTACTACGCTGTACCTGCTTCTCAGAGCCTGGAATCTCAGATGCTCTATCTGTACTAGAGAAAGGGGGATCAGTGGGATGTGCTGCAGTGAGGGTCCCAGCTCCCAGCAGCACAAGGGACCAGTGCACAGTGCAGGATTAGTGTAATGGAGAGGGACTGCCAGCAAATTATTTCATAAGCACCTTGGGCTGTCTCTGCTGATCCACAAGGTTGTTTATAGTGTGCAGACTCCAGCACAGCAGTGGGCAGATGAGGGGTTGGTGATGTGCTGAGAATAGATGTCAGGGCAGCAGCGGGCAGATCTCTCAGCAGTTAATAAGTAAAGATATGTTTGTCAGATTGCCATTTCTTATATATATATAATAAATGCCACACTTTAACAGTTTAGTTAAATATTTGAATGTAAAATGATAAAACTCACTATTATTATTATTATTATAATAAAGGATTTATATAGCGACAAGAGTTTGCGCAGTGCTTTACAAAATAAAAGGAGACAGTACAGTTACAATGCAAATTTAATACAGGAGGGTTAGGAGGGCACTGCTCATGTGAGCTTACAATCTACCAGTAAACCAGGATGTTCTGAGTGGAAGTTGTGAATCACTTGCCACAGCTTCTTTTCCCACTGTCAAACTTCTACAGACTCTTAGAAATAGTAACTGTCAAATTAGGCAAGACGTGAAAGTGGGCAGGACATGTGGTAGGAGTAATGCTTAGGTGAGAGACTAACACAAAGACACAGAGTACATCAACATGTGCACTTGTAGCTCTCAGGAGACATGTGCAGTCGCAAAAAAAATTTTGTTTCGTTTATTTCGTATTTCCAAAAAATCGGGTCCTGTATGTGTTTCGTTTTGGGTTTCGGATTCGGATCCGATCGCATTCAGAAATGGGATTCGTAATTCGGAGGAATTTCCTAAATTTAGGGTTTTGCACGAACGGACGAATGTTCATACGTACGCATGTAGCAGAATTGGCACAGTTGACATTTCTGGTTGCTGTGCTCTAGTCTTCACTATTAAAGGGACATTAAAAATCCTTTTCTTAATTTTTTTTTATCAGTTTAAATGTTGACAGTGCATGCACAGGAACATGTAATGTTTTGTTTTTTCTTCACATGCTATGAAATCCTCTTTTTGTAGTCATGATCGTAAATTTTTAATATATTTTCTATTAGGCCGAAATTTGTACTGAATCCAATTTCGGATCCGCAATTTCGGATTCGGATGCTTTCCGATGAATTCAGACATGGTACATTATGGAAATTTGGATGCTCCAAATCCACGAATTTCCGAAACTTCATCCGAATTTCTATTTGAAATGAAACAAATCACACATGTCTAGCTCTCAGTGCATCTGAAAGGGTGGCTACAAAGGGAGATCAAGAAATTAGGGGAGATGTGGATCTATAGAACACTTCTAAGATATTTATGGGGACTAAATGTACTCTAAATTTAAAAGATAAATGAGTAAAGAATTTAGAATGGAAAGCTAAAGTATATATGTATATGTATTTTTTTTTGCGTTACACTTTACAAAAAAAGGTAGTAATAAATGGCCAAAATCTAATCTTGCACGTTTACTGTTGCTTTTTGAATTAACTGAAGTTCTGTATTTATGCCTAACATGTTTGACAGTGTAATTACTACCCTTTTAAATGCAGTTTCCATAAATATGACTCAGTTGCTGTGCTGACCACCAGAAATGTCTGTGCTCCTTATTTATGTTAAATTTGTCTAACTGTGCTGATATGCACAACAGGTTTCTACCCTGTCTATGGCATCCTTGTGTCAGCTGCATGCAGTGATGAACTATACAGCAACACAGGAGGCCTCCGTATAATTAAAAGCTACAATTACTGTTATTTTGCCATTAAACATGCTTTTGTATGCTTTTTATGAACATCAAGATGACATATGGACAAATAGCCTTGGAGCCCTAAGTTTGATTTTCTCAGAATTTGACTTTACAAATATATTTTACAGGGCCAGAACAAAAGTATAAAATGATATTTTTTAGAATAAATTAGGTTCATTGATTTTGTACTGGCGGTGTTTCAATCAGGGGAAACTACTATAGAGATATCAATACCTACATTAGCATTTCCCAATGCCATTGCTCTTAATTTATTCTATTGCCACAAATTATGATAAAGAGTAAGTAACCATATGACACCTATTATAATTAGCTATAATAGAAGGGCAATTAGATCAGATGTAATAGTACAGTTTAAATGGCCAAAATACCTTTTTGAATATTACTGTTATTTGAGCTAATACAAATGTAAATTTGCGAGTTTACAACAAATAGCCATACAGTAACTTTTCAAAGTAATCAAAGAGACTTATAGCGATTAGATGTTATGCATTGTCACTTCAGTTTTTACCAAGCTTTCAATAAATGATCCTGTCCTTGAATGCTTGAATAGAATGCTGGTAATATAAGTAGAAAAGTTGCAATTGTTCTATACATGAACCATTACTTTATTCTTTTGTTGTGTTATGTGACCTATACCATTACAGGTTTTTTTCAAGCTTAGCTGTTGAATTCTTACAATCAAAGCTGCATTTAGATGATTGCTAAAAGAATACTGAAGATATCAGTAGACAAGGGATAATTGTTCTACTTGTAATTTCACACTGCCAAGGCTGTTTTGTACCACAATTGGTTATCAATTACACGCTCAGAATAATCTCTCCTATATTTCATTACTACCAAAAGTGTGCCCATTCCAGAATTGGGGTATTGGCAGGGGCGGTGGTAAGAGCAGGGGGTATTAAGATGGTGGCAGTCGCAGTGGATTTAGGTGTTAGCAGGTGAGGTGGTGAAAGGGAGAGGAAAATAGGGGTTAGGTGCTGTGGTGACAGTGTGGACATCCAGGCACAGTCATGGGGATCAGGCGCAGTGGTGGGGTGCACAGCTTGCAAGTGTGGTGGTGAGATGAGAGAGAACGTTTCAGGCACATAGGTGAGAGAGGTTGCAGGTGCAGTGTTGAAATGGTGTGTGTGCAGTCACAAAGCTGAGAGTGTGGGTGAGTGAGACCATAAGCGGAAGGAAGGGGGGCAGGTTCCATGGTGGGTGAGGTGAGTCTGCAGAGTTTGGTCTAGCAGCCAGGCGGGACCAAGGATTGGGTTAGTATAATTGCCTAAACAGGCAATTAACCCTTGCAGTGTGGGGTAGTCCCACTGCAAGGGTTAATTTTTAAAAATCCTTGCATTCTTCTTTCATCTTTAAAGATTTCCCTTCGTAAAATTTTTTTTAATTTAAACTAGACAAACATTTCTCTTACTAAATAGCCTAATGTTTATGAACATGCAATTTCAGTTCCAGCCTAAGCCTAAGGAGGAAACAAAAACTCTATGTAACAATGTTACTTCCTGTATTCTTCTTTTAATGTAGCTATAGGATGCCATTAGAACATTATATTGTAGTTTATAAAACATGCTGCTAAATCGGTCATTATATATAACTGTATTCATAAACCACTTTTCTTATGTAGATAGATTAACATGAATTTTTTCAAGTTTGGTTAAAGCCCAACTTCAGCCAGAACTTGCCTTATAGCTTTTTAGACAGCGTGGAACTATTCCAGGGTATACCTTTCTTTGTCCCTGTTGGGGAGATTTGACTTTATTTTCTGTCTGGGTGACAATATGTCCTGTCCTAGGTATTTCTCATGAAACAAAGAGATAAAAAGCTAACAGACTACAGTACATATATAAACAATCACATGGACACACAGACACACTAATGAAATAATATTTTTATGCCCACTGACACATGCTGTCAGTGACATCAATTCTAAGGTGTCCGTGTATTTGTGGATAGCAGAAAAGTTCTTGTTGCATTCCTTACCGGAATTCCCATGCAATGGAAGGGTGCTTGTAATGACTGCAGATGGCACCGCTGAATGCATAGAATGATTGGGAAGAATGTCACCAGCACACCGTAGATTATTTTAGAATCATCAAATGTTCATTTTTTTGAACACATTGTCAGAATGGAAACAAGCGCTTTCGGGACCTCGCAGGGTCCCTTCATCAGGCTTTAACATCGAGAATTCTGTTTCCATGCTGACAATTTGTTCAATAAAATGAACATTTGGTGATTCTAAAAGGATCCACTGTGTGCTGGTGACATTCTCCACAATCATTCTGTGTATTTGTGGAGACACACACATGGTGACTGCATAGCACTCTGTTTGAGAAAGGAGTCACTCTAAAACAGGAAGTGAGGACCAGTGCTCAGGAGACTAGCTGATTCTGCAGGAAACTAAATTTTTAACCATAAAAAAGCATCCATTGTAAGTGATTTCATGAGCATTTGAAATAGCCTAAAATCCCTTTGACTTTAATATCACTTTAAGCAAAATTTTACTTTAAAATGTTCTCTGTGCAAGCAAAGAATTCATATGAAACAGACACACAGAATGGGATGTGCTCTTTGCCACCATTGAAACATTATTTTATGCTGGTGGGTCCTTTAAAAGCAGATTATGGCATTTAAACAAATTAAATACACAATGAGGATAATGCTAGAGAAAAATATTCAAGGACTTTGTTCTATTATGTTGTATCAGTTTTTTCACATCAGTAATTATCAAATCAGGGAAATGATTGTCATGTAAATGTAAATAAATGCCTTAATGGACCATTGTATCAGAACAGTCTAACAAAAACCTAATAATGGTTCCAGCAAGACATATTGGCAACTGTTCCCGTAACCCTGGTGACCTTTGCCCCTCTTGCTTTAATGGTTTATTTAAAAAGGCGGCTATCTGCAGAGCATGCAAAATAATAATAATGATAACTGATGAGTGCAAGAGAACATGTTCTGTAAACATCAATAAATAAGCCACATATAGAGGTAAAATGCAATAACAGATTTTCATTCTCTGGTTATATCGGCTTCTATATTTGCACATTTGCATCCGTTCCTGCTTAAATGTTATGTGTGTATGAAAATTGGCATTATCAATAAATTATTTGCTTTTTCTGACAAAGGGGGTATGCCAATGTTTGAGTCATGACTTAGATATGACCCAAATTAACAAGATTGTAAACCAATATACCGGATGCTTTGGATGCTCCACCCAATCCTCTCTTCTTTTTTTTCCCCCCTTTTCTTTTTTATTTGTTTTTGTTTTTAAATACAATACTCCTCACTTCCAATTTGAAATAATACCAGCCTGGCTAGCCATGACTACATCAGCTGTGCAATAGTTAGAGCAAGGCAAGGCAATGGTGGGGCTCTACCAAGTAATGTGCCAAGATCTTTAAATGGAGTTCCACTTAAATAAAAAAAATAATATATGACATATCAAAATATGTAGAAATAGCAAAACAAATAATAAAATCAAAATTATCTGATGCAACTAAATGATAAAGAGTGCTTAGTGACACAGCAAAATTAATATCCTGAAATATCCAAGAAGTGCTCAAGTTCATATAATAAACAAAGGTGATGCTTCACGCTGTGAACAAATCCTTACTCCCCCTTTTCCTTCTTAGAGATATCACTCACCGTTTTAGTTTGGTGCCCTAAAGAAGTTCCCTGCATTGTTTGTGTGTTATATAAGCAAAAGAACATCTAGCAGTTTGATTATTTGCTAAAGTCAGACTGGTATCCAAAGTATAGCTGCCAGAATCAACTTGAGATGCAAAGTGGGCTCATATAAAAACTCAATTATTAAAAATAAACGTGCACTGGGCTATAAATATATAATAAACCCATACAGTATAAGTACATACAACACATACAATTAATATATATATATATATATATATATATATTGTCGCAGGGTGTGGCATTTTGCGGCAATGCTTCTGATGGCACAGGTGTTCACAGCCTTTAACCACCTCCCGTCCATTGGCCGTTTCTGACCGGCCAGACGGGAGCCTCATAGGCGTGGGAGGGCGTCTTTAGATGTCCTTCCCCTTCCCCTCCCCCTGTTCATGCGCGGTGCCCAGCGCACACATGAGTGGGGAAACTGTCAGAAATGTAAACAGCCAGCGATGGCTGTTTACATTCAAGTCATCGACGCCTGATCGCTGGTATTAGGTGCAGGTGTGCACCCCCGCCCCCCTGGTCCCGAGATCTGCTGTGTCTCTTGTGCGGCTTGGACCGCCACGCCGACTCTGTCACAGGAGATCAAAGGTACACAATCTCCCTTTGATCTCATCTCCGGTCTCCAAATACAGGAAGTGATGTATAGTGTCACTCTCCGCATCTCTGATCTCTGCTTCAGAACTCTGAAGCAGAGATCAGAGATCTTCAGATCTCTGCTTCATCAGCTTCTCTGGGGGTCCCTAGGTGACATTAGGTGTCTTAGAGACCCCTGATGTCTCCATAAAGAGGACCTGTTATGTGAATTGACTATCACATAGGGGATTACATCTATTGTGCCGCACATGTTACATATCACAGCGAACGTCGCAGTGTGAGCAATAATTTTAGGGCCATTAATTACTGATAACACTAAGCTGATGAGCGGTAAAAGCTTTTAAAGCATCACCTATGGCCAGTTTTGGGTGTGGTTGTTTTCTGCGATTTTGCAGGCGCACGCAATTTTAAGGCTTGACATGTTTGGTGTCTATTTACCTGACGTGACCCCGTCTTCTATATTTTACCCAAAAATCGGGGTGATAATAAATGTTTCATAACATTTCATAGGGAAACGGGTTGTTTTTTTAAATTGAGGGTCCTTATTTTGTTATATAGTAAAAACTAAAAACCCCAGTAGTGATTAAATACCATCAAGAGAAAGCTCTATCTGTCCCCCAAAAATGGTATAAAATTAATTTCAGTACAGTGTTGCATGACGGAATAAACGTCAGTCATAGTACTGACGTTATAATAGTATTGCTGTGATGAATACTGAATAATGGTCTGGCCAGGAAGGGGGTTTAACACCCTGGTCTTCAAGTTGTTAAAATAAAAGTTGTTGGAAATGGTTCAGGGCTCCACCTGGGAGTCAGGAAAACTCCACCCAGGACTCAGAGTGGAGTCCAGTGCAGCAGGGAGCTGCGGGTTGCATAAACAAGTGTGCAGGATAGCACAAGACTGAGACTGTCTGGAGGAACAGACAGAGGCCTGAGGTCTAAGGCCAGAACAGCGGTGCTGCAAATGCAAAGCCAGGAGGCTGGATGGGTATGTGTTGCCAAGAGATGCTAAAGAACCCCTGCAAGGGTAATTGCATTGTTTTAGTGAAAACAATAAAAATGTAATGAGCTGGGGAATAGGTAGCGGGTGCAATGACTCCCTGGGGTGAGCAATTTTGAGAGGTTTAGAGACCAGATCAGTGACCTGTCTTCAAACAGTGCTACATTTATTGGTGCCTATACAATGCTGTACAGTGCTCAAATGAAGTAAGCAATTCAAAAACAAAATCCTAGCCATGTCCCAGCACTGAGTATACATAAGATAGTCCTGACTAACAACCTGTACAAACCTATTGTTTGTCAGGCCTCAGAAAAACACAGTGACCAACCTTGTGCTCCAGCAGTTTCAGACTGTCTGCTCCCCAGGCTCAAGGGCACTGTCTGTTTGCCTCACCTGCACTAAATTGCCATTGAGGCAAAGTGTAAAACCTGGGGCTTACTACAGGTTCCTGAAAGTGTTAAGGTGCCCATACACCTGCCGATTATCGTACGAGGTGTATGGAAGGCATGCAACCGTACAGTAGAAACTTTTTGTCTTCCGAGCACGCTTGAAAACCTGCCGAAAATTGTAAGATTTTCAGCGGGTTAGTGGCGTGCTCCGAAGACAAATGCAGAACGGGCCTGTGTGCGCAAGCTGCCCGCTCAGCATTGGAATCATCGGACGCCCTCCCCTCACCGGGGAAGGCTTGCGATGATCGTACTATGGTCCCTGTGTGTGTTGTAAAGTAGCCACCGCTCCAAGCTCACTCCCGTGATGGACTATAATCTCAATACAAATTGGTAAACTAAATGTGAGATTGTAGTCCATTAGGGGAGCGAGCTTAGAATGATGGCTACTTTACACCAATCACAGGGTCAACGGGGAACAAAAGTAGCCACCCTCCAGAGATGATTTGAGGATCTACAGCCGAGTGATACACAAATAAGCTACAATTTTTGTTAATAGTTAAGGTACTTGAATGCATTTTTAAGATTTAGTGTCACTTTAATTCAGAGAGGCAAAGGTGTTAAACTTTGCACGTGGAGAACACTTACAGATACTATATATATGTTTCCTGCCAGTGTTTTTGTAATTTGAGAATCACTTCATAAAAATTTCACACTGAGGTGATAATTTCTTTCTTATCACAGTCAAAGGAAATAATTGGATTCCTGTGGAAGAAGATTCTTTCTCTCCTGACAGCATGGCAAACAAAATCAATGGCAGGAAAAGGGATAGCATGTGTCATATCCACGTTAAATATGTACTTATGCATATATTAGACCAGTAGCAAGGATACTATAGTCCTCAGATAGCCTAGACCCCATAATTTTTGCTTCAGTGGTGCCAGTATGCTCCTCACAGTGCAGTAAAATTACATTTGGGGTGAGTGGCATGAACTGTATTTCCAAGAACTCGGGGAGGTGTTCTAATGCAGAAGCATGAAAATAATTTGCACATTAGTAAATTAATTGAGAATCACAAAAGGTTCAATGGGGGTCAGGAATAATTAATTTAATTAATATAGAATCATGCACTGAACATTCATTACCATAAAGGTGGTAGAGATTTAATGGGATCTATTCAATAGACTTAGCAAGTGATTGCCTATTAAATAAGTCCATATGTATTACCTGCAGCTCCACGGTGATTAAAGGCTTTAACGCTGTATGTAAAAGATGCTGATGTTTCCATGCAGCGTTAAAGCAAGGAGTAGAGGGGTGGCACTGTCAGATAAAAGCCCCTCTCAATTAC
>NW_017307111.1:660562-662174 GCF_000935625.1 Nanorana parkeri | reverse complement strand
CGGGGGTGGGGGGGGGGGTTTGGTGGGGAGGGTGCGCATTGAGGAACCTGGCCTTGGGGCAGCAAAGAGAGTAAATCCAGCCCTGTTTATGGATGTTAATTTTGAGACGCTACACGCATTGCTGCACACATTGCATTGCAAAACAAAGACTGACTGTCAATCTAGCAGAGGGACACATCTCAAATTAGGGCTAATAACTCTTGAAACTGGCTTGCTCCATGTATTCTCTGAAAACTGTCTCTCTGCTGCCAAAAGAGAAAGCTACATTACCAGTGTTTTCTGAGCCAAAATTTGAGTTCTTGCGAGATCAGGTACAGTCATTTATGGACATATTGGGGTTGATTTACTAAATTCAAATAGGCTGTTAACTTTGCAAGTAAAATAAGCACTTTGCTAGTAGACATGTAAATTTTGTTTTGTTACGAATGCAAATTTTGCCAACATTTTGTGGATGCTTCTGAATGACTGAATTACAATGAGGCGGAATGCAAACGAATCTGAATGTTCTTTTAACGAAATTTCGGATCAATTGTATTTAATCTAAAATGAAACTAAATTGGACATGTTCTGGCCAATCAGAAAACCCCATCTGAAACTAAAACGAAACTCCAAAAGATCCAAATACAAATAATTAAACAAAATGGCGTTCGAACCCGAAACCCGAAAGAAAAATCTAAATTTAAAAAGAAACACATTTTTTGCCGGCTTACATGTATATTTACTAGGGAAGCTTCCCCTTAGCTTAGTGAATGAGGTGAAGCTCTGCTGACTTCCATGACCCAATCACGTGTTAGCAAAAAAAAAATATTTTTATTTTCTATGCGCATGGTTGGGTATTCTTTGCAAAGTGAAATTTCCCCACATTTACTAAGTCAAGGGAAACTTTTCTTGCAAAGTGCAAATTTCATTGCAAAATGAACAGCCTATTTTGCTTCAGTAAATCAGCCCCATTGTGCCAGATCTTATAAGGTGCATGCACAGGACCTGGCATGAATGGTGTCAGTGTACCACCCCCAAAAAGCAATAAGAAAAAGGCAGCCCCCATAATGTACCGGTAGGAAAACCAAGATTCTTGGCTGTAGGATTACCACATTACATAAAATAATCAGTTTCTTTTCCCAGTTTCTGAGATTTGTTGTCCTCCAAGGTTGTCATTTAAATACTTGAAAAAATTGTCTTCATTAACCCCAAACCTGTGCAAGAGTCTGATTTAAAAAGATGCCTAATGATTAAATGACCAAAGAAAAATAGGTGACATTTCTAGATGTTTTTGTTTTTTTGAAATATTAACACTGCGATACAAGAGGTCATACAGCCAGGGAAATTGCAGAGCAGGAATGGAAAAGCAGGGGTAGATGGCTTTTATTTTCTTTTCAGCTGTTTTCCCTTATCTCTAGCACTCAGTGGATACAGCACAGCTCTTTTCATTATCCAGGCAAAATAGAATTGATTAGCAGCCAGTCAGTGGCACTGCAGCCATTACACCTGCTTTCATCCCAGCTGTTATGTATTACTGCTGAATAAGTACATAATAAAATCTAAATGATGACAAAGGTGTAAATCCATTATAAAATGCACTTCCTTCTCTTTTATGTCTCTGTTTACTCATATA
>NW_017307111.1:643197-660369 GCF_000935625.1 Nanorana parkeri | reverse complement strand
CATACATACATACATACTACAGTATGACCGCAATACACAATAAATATTTAGTTCCACTTTTACTTCCAATATAAATGTTTTGTCTTTTTAGCACCTTGGTAGTACACAGTTTAATAGCTGCAGCTGTTTGATTTACCCTAATGTTAGGGTTAGTTCACACCAGAAACTGCATCACAACTGTGTGCGTCTGCGCAGTTGCATTGCGATACGTTTTGACGCATTTGTGATGGGTTCAGATACGTTTATTTCCCCTGAAACTTTGATCCACTTTAGAGCATGAAAATTGCTGCCGTAATTGTTCTATTTTGATCTCAATAAAATAATATTGTTAGCTTTGTGCAGTTGTGGTTGTTGATATTCCTTCTTTCATAACATGAAAAATGTGTTAACAAAAATATACATATATAAAATAATCTTTATTTCTTACCCTTCTCAATTTCTTTGCGATGGAGTTACTATTAAATTAAATTTCAGGTCCCAGGGAATGCCTGCTAAAAAAAGCTATGCTTTGCTAGCTATGCTAGCTATGCAATGCAATCAGTTAGCTTTAGATCTGTATTAGATAAGAGAATAAAGAATGTGGCAGCATATTTTGAAGTTTGATCAATTGTAATGCCCAGCTGCTCTATACAACAAAATTACTTTGGTAATCAAGGAATTAAACAAATAGTAATAATGGCAAAAAAAAGCAGAGAAAATTGTAGTGTCCCTTTCCTTTTACATAGGTGGTGATTGGAGAGATTTGCCCTGGCACAAGTGGTAATTGGAGAAATGCACTCTTACAATGGAGGTTAGTGGAAAATACCCTCATATTTTTGGAAAAGTAAAAGTACCCACTTCATGGTGGTGAGTGGAGAAGGGCCCCCTTACATTGGTGGTCAGTGGCAAAGGTGCCCTCTTAGATTGGTGGGAGAAGGAACCCCTTATTCTGGTGAAGGTATACTGAAGTGCTATGTTATATTGTGGGGAAATCTCCAACTCCTTTGCAAATCAATGCAGAAGTTGCATGTGAATGTATTCATTTTTACAAGGACGTTGAAGTAAAGCTTTGGAGAACCATGGAATTCAACCAACTACTTCAAGCGGAGAAACACTATGAGGGTTATTCACAAAAGAGCCGAAGAATACAGCCGTAGCTTCGGCTGATCCTTCGGCTCATTTTGACCGCCGGAGCCCTTAGGTTGAGTTGAACCGAAGGACTGCTGTACGGGCTATTGGCAATAGCCTGTACAGCAGCCGAAGGCAGCCAAGTGGCTCAGCCAAGCTGAACGCATATGCTTTGGCTCGGCTGAGCCACAGTGACAGACGTAAATAAAGGTCGGCAGACCGTTCTCCACGCACGGAGCGAGCCCGGCTGTTTTTTTTAAAACTTTCCTACCACACTTAAAAGGTCTGGTCTAGTTTGGGTGAGGGAACCCACTCTGTTTTTTTCATTTTCTGTTCTTTAAAATGTTTTAAATCATTTTCCTGACTTTTTTTAATTGTTCTATTTTTTACATTTACTTAAATAATTTGTATACATTTTTTTTTTCATTTGTTTAATTTTTTTTTCTATTCTGCTCACTACCTCGATACCTTGCTACCTCGCAGACATCACACTACTGCACCAGCCCATCACCTTTGTCTGTAATCTGGTGATACTGGACAACACTCACTGGTGATGCTGGATTAGTCTACCTACATAATACAGCCCAATACAGCCTTAATACAGCCTAATGTACAAAATGCCTGTCAGATTTAATCCTGACCAGGAAGTTTGAATGTGGTTGGTAACAAAGGAAAACAGGAAAATTGTATTTCATACTTACCGCAATTTTCCTTTCCTGACCGCTCCATGGCAGCACACAAATGGGAGAGCTCCACGCCAGTCTGATAGGCTCTTAACTCCTATAAAATTGACACCCCCAGCAGCATCCAGCATTGTGTTACTATTACTTCGGCTGGGTGGGAACCCTGTGCTGCCATGGATCGGTCAGGAAAGGAAAATTGCGGTAAGTATGAAATACAATTTTCCCTGACCGCTCCATGTCAGCACACAAATGGGAAATAACTAATAATTTAACAATCAATGGCTCTATGGCCCACTGCGCTCCCGTGAAGGCAGACAGAGCCGACACATGTCCCTTGAGGGTATTCTCAACTGCATGTCGAGACCCCTCTGTCAAAATCAAGGATATGCGTGACCCGAGGAGCTTCCGGGGAGAAATCCTGTTGTGATGCAAATTCAAGAAACTTCGTCCATACTCTATTGTATGATTTGTTAGTGCTCGCCTTCCTGGCCTTGAGCAGTGTGGACACCACCGTGACTGAACATCCCTGGTCCTCTAACCGCTGCCTCTCAACATCCAGGCCGTCGGACAGAGGCGTTTGGGTGCTGGATGGAAGAATGGACCCTGCGTCAGCAGATCCTCGGACAGTGGCAGGGGAAATGGACTGCCCACTGTCAGCTCCTTGAGAAGCGAGTACCAATTCGGAATAACTGCCAGAATCAGGACCCTCTCTCTCTGGAGTATTCTCAGGAAGGGCAGAATCAGAGGTACTGGTGGAAAGGCATACGCCATCCGAAACATCCACTGCGCGGCAAGTGTGTCCGTCGCTGCCGTCTGTGGGCATGGTAGTCGGGAGAAGAATGTCACCACCACAGGTCTACCTGTGGCAAGAAAGCCCACTCCTTCAGAGTCTGGAATACCTGGGGAGACAGGGACCATTCGTTGTTGTCCAGATCCCATCTGGATAGGAAGTCCGCCTGGACATTGTCCTTCCCTGGCACGTACACTGCTGAAAGTAGATTGAGATGTTCCTGGGCCCATGACATGATTGGCGCGACTTCCCGCATTAGTGTGAGACTGTGCGTGCCACCCTGGTACCTGACGTATTCTACTGCTGTAGTGTTGTCCATGCGTAGGAGAACTGAGCGACCCTCAATCCAGGGTCTGAATGCACGAAGAGCCTGAAAGGCCGCACTCAGTTCCAGGACATTTGATACTGTGCCTGCAGCTGGGAAGCTCCATTTCCCTTGTGAAGTCTGATTCAGGCAGACTGCACCCCCATCCGGAATTGCTGGCATCCGTCGTGACCACGACCCACTGCGTCGGGAGAAGAGAATGGCTGCAAAGGAGGTTGCCGTCTTGAAGACACCATAACAGACTCCATTTCATGGAAGGGCTCACCAAAATCTTCTGATCTAGAAGCTCTGTGCGCCATCGCTGCAGGAAGCCCTTCTGAAACCCCCTGGCCCTCCATAGGGCCCACTTCACCATGGGGGTAGTTGCGATCATAGTGCCGACCACCTGCAAACATTGCCTTGCTGAAAGGGTTGTAGCACCCAGGGCCTTGGAAATTCTCTGCCGATTGATCGGCACCTTCTCTGGCTGTAGAGCAACGGAGGCCTTTACCATATCCACCCTGGCCCCCTAAGTACACAAGATCTTGTGTGGGGACAAGATGGCTCTTTTCTTCGTTGATCAGCCATCCAAAGGTGTTGGGTGGCGAGAACCAGCTCCCGATGGATCAGCAACTTTTCCCGATCCTGGCTGAGCACCAGGATGTCGTCCAGATAGTGGAGGATTCTCACCCCTTGCTCTCGCAGATAAGCGACCAGGGCCAGTAGCACCTTCGTGAAAACTCTTGGCGATGTAGTGAGGCCAAAGAGCAAACAAACGAACTGCAGGTGCAGTAGGCCCACAGAGAACCGAAGGAAACACTGGAACTGTGGGTGCACAGGCACATGAAAGTATGCGTCTTTTAAGTCTATGGAAAGAAGCCAGTAGCCCGGCTCTATCATTTTCAAGATTGTAGGAAGAGACCCAATCTTGAAGGGTTCCCTCAAAACGTGCTTGTTGAGCCACCTGGGGTCGATAACGGGCCTCCATTCTCCATTCTTCTTCTGAACTAGGAACAACGGAGAATAAACTCCCGAAAACCATTCCTGGGCAGGCACTTCTATGACTGTTCCTTGTTGTACAGGGTTTGAACTTAGGCCTCCAATACGGCCCTTTGTTGTACCCCAACAGGAAGCCTGGTGGCTATAATCCTCGTACCCGGCATTCTGTGGAACCTCCACGTATGTCCGTTGGAGATGGTGGACACCACCCAATGGTCCTTCACCTTGTCCACCCAAACCTGCCAGAACCGGGCAAGCCTGGCTCCCACAAGGCAGATTGGAGCGGGCAAAACTTCAAAATAACTTCAGGCCATCTGGCGCCGAGGTCGCTGGGGTCCTCTTAGCTCTAGGCGCTGAGGTTTTCCATGGCCTACGATATTCCTTACCGGGCTTGTAGGACCTTGTGTCCCTATTAAATTGTGGCGATAGGGCCCTTGAAGCGCGCATTCATTCTGGCGAAGGAGACGCCGGTCTTGTGGAATAAAGCTGGACTTTCCACCCATGGATTTAGAGATGGCCGTCTCCAACTTGTTCCCAAAGAGGGATTGACCCTCGAATGGGATCTTGCACAATCCCTGCTTGGAGGTTGGATCCGCCACCCATGGTCGAAGCCAAAGGGCTCGCCTACCAGTTACCGAGATCGCTGGAAACCGCTGTCTCAGCTTCCGTCACCCAAACCTCAAGGGCCTTTGATGTTGCTGCTAATGCCATGGCTGGTTTACAGCCACCCCCCGCCGTGAGGTACACCTTTTTCAAGTCCAGGTCGATGCGTCTATCCAGGACATCCCGGAAGGTTACCGCATCATCAAGGGGTAGCGTTACATGCCTCGCCAGCCTCATTAAGGCGGCATCCACAACCGGAGATTCATCTAAGTATTTGACCTCCTCCTTCTTGAAAGGGTACAATTTTGCAAAACGATTACGCAGCCCCTACTTGCAATCCTCATGCTCCCATTCCTCTGAGATGAGATCCTTGATCTCCTCGAAGAACGGAAAACTACATGGTTCCTTCTTGATGTGTTTGAAAAACTTACGCTTGTGGTCTGGTTCCACAGCCTCCTCTTCCCATAGAAGAGCATGCCGCACTGCGGGGATTCTTGAAACACCTGCTTCATTAAGGAGATTACCTGTAGGATATCGTTATCCTTAATTCTGGTGGCTTTAGCAAAACAGGACTCACAGGCCGTCATGCCCGGAAGGGCCTCATTCTGGCATGCCCAGCACTGTCCCGGCCGTGGGGGGCGACACTTGGAGTCGTCATGACTTCCGGAGGCTTGTCCACAATCCCGAGAGCGGGACCGTGCTTGATTTGCACTTCCGGACACATAACTTTCTCTAGAGGGTGATCTGCGTCTTGAAGAGGAGGAAGAATTTCTGCGGGGGAGTCTCGCGCTATCCATTCCTGACCTGGATGGACTGAACGCGACAAAGATGACATCAGTATAAAAAAAACAGAAAACAACGCACATAGTAGGAGGTCGCCTACCTTCTTAGTCGATGCTGGTCTTTGGAGGGGTTGGCTTATCAGCAGGCATTATGCTGTATTGAGGGAGGACAGAGGGGTATAGACAAGCAAGGCAGTCATATATACTGACACTTTTGCAGACCTTGTCTGTGGAGAACTACACATGTCTATCCACACAGTACCTGAGTCAGGTATAGCTCGAAGCCGAGCGGCAGCAGGAGCACCAGATGTGTGTCCTCCACGAGTGGCTTTTAAAAACGCCCCGCCTACGTCACGTCAGTCGGGGAACTTCCCGGAACGCACTGCGTTCCAGCACTCCGCCGAATGACACCAGGGGGAGGAGTCTGAGCCGGAAGGAGAGAGAGAGATGGAGCGCATCTGCGTTCCACCGCCGCAGCGCACGGACCTTCTCCCGAGTATCTGTAAATGCCAAAAAGACAGCCTCCATAACCAGCAGCAAGGCTCCCCCATTACCTCCATTTAGGACGACCAGGGGGACTGCGCCCAGAGAGTTATCCAGCGATGTGGCCAGGGCGGACAGCCAGGGTTTTACCCCAGCCAGGTAAGGCAACCAATCCTACTCCTACAGATGGTAGAGGAGGAAAAAAAAGGAACGCTGGATGCTGCTGGGGGTGTCAATTTTATAAGAGTTAAGAGCCTATCAGACTGGTGGGGAGGTGGAGCTCTCCCATTTGTGTGCTGTCAAGGAAAAAAATGTTTTGTTTTTTTATAACAGCCTTTTGCTTTAAGTACTGAAAGTGTTATGTTTCCGTCTGATAACCCAGTTTTTTTGTCTAGGTAACTTTCAAAACATACCATCCCCAATGTATCACACTTGAAAACATTGCCTCATATAGATGTTTTAGAGGCATAGAGCAGTGAGTACAAGGATTTCTTTAATATATATGAAGTGGAACACTTGAGAGACAGTATTATAAATTTATGGCACGCTGTATTTTCAGTAGTTTCGTTTATGGGAGGTAGGAGAAGAGAAATAAGTGGTGTGAGCCATGTTGGATCACTGCATATATATAGGTGTGAATGTTTTCTTGGAGCTGCATGGAAGCACGACCACAGCTGAGCTGTTAACCTGCTTACATTGATCAGCCAGGACCATGGCTAACAGGTTCAGTAAATTGAACCATGGAGACACAAGTGTTGACCCAGATCAGAGATAACAGAGGTAAAGTACTAATGTAGCATAGAACCAGACATCTAGAGAAAACAGTAGATAAGATCAATATCAAATAGTTTTTTGATTAGTTTTATGTTAAAGTGCCATTCAGCAGAAAATAAAAGTTGAATAGAATGTCAGAATCTTATATCTGATTATAAACAAAATGATGAAAAAAGGTTACCATCAGTGAAAACCTCTACTAAAAATGATTAGCAGGTTTGGAGATATACAGTAGACAGCTGAAGTTATATACAGTGGGCAGCACAGTGGTGTAGTGCACTACACCACACATAGTTACATAGTTAGATCAAAAAAAGACACAAGTCCATCGAGTTCAACCACACACTCCGAAGACATGCTGGTAGGCTAGTTGGTTCTTGTCTAAACAACTGTATGTGTGCATGTGTGGTAGGGACCTTAGATTGTAAGCTCCTTGAGGGCAGATACTGATGTGAATATGCATATGTAAAGCCCTTCGTATATTGTTGGCACTATAGAAATACCTCTAATAAATAATTATACACATCTTGGCTTTTCCAGTAAAAAATTCAATGTAAATGTACAAACTGTCAAACTTATTTTTTTAAGTTTGGAAGGAGTAGGGAATTAGAACTAGAATTAGAATTCAATTTTTTTTGTTATTGCTATCTGTGTCTCATTGAAGAGGTTTACATCACTTCCTGTTTTAGAAAAAGAAAATAAAGGGAAATCTCTCCAAAGTGAGGGAAATCCTTTTTAAGATAAGTGTCACTGAAACAGGTAACCCCATTATGGTGACAACTGTCTCTTAGAAAGTGATAAAAACAGACAGTGATAAAACATGAACAGGCCACTCTATCCACAACTAAAGAAAAGTCTTGTCTATAGATAAAGTTTGATCATGGCCCTGCTACCTCCTGAAACTCAAACAGGTACTTGAAGCTGGGGCAAGCACCAACATTTGGTTGGTGGATGCACCACAGAATAAAAAAAAAGTAAAACAAAATGTTTTAGATGCTCATTTTGAATTCCAGGAAATGTGTTATATGAGAGCTAATAATAATGTTTACAACTATGCATGCAAAAATACCCACACTTGTACATATATTGATATATTTGTATTTATTGCTCTGCACTGCTTTACATAAGCTTCCAGTGTGGGTGAAATGATAGAAGAAATTGACAGTTGGTATATTTCTTCTATAGAATTGCTGGACAGGAATTCAGCCTTCAACTGTGTGCTGGAATAGACACTCCCCTCCCCATCTCAGCTATAAAACCTGTGATCTAAATATTTCCTGTTCTGCATGTACGGTAATCCCTTAATATGAAACGTTCACATATACTGTATAATCATTAAAACCAATTCACGCAAAATGACGTCATTTAGTAGAGTGGAATGCCAAATTTTTAAGCTCCTGTCTATGACTTATAAAAGTGCTTTTTCTTTCTTGCTCCATTTTGGTCTGTTAAATTACCATGTTTTTTGTGTTATCTTTTCATTAATACTTGTTGCACTACGTTATGGAGATGTGGAGAGGGGGAAGCATTCTGTAGTCCTAACACACTTCCTGTCCTAGGGTGACAACTTTGCTGCCCTAAAGATACAGTAGAGTGAGTTAGTAGTATTACCTATGACAGGAAGTGTGTTACTGGCAGAATCATCAGTTGAAAATAAAGGAGGAAAAAGAAGATGAATGTAGCAATCACATAAGGACTGGTAAACTGCAATATATTACATTTTTGTTTTTGGGTTTTCAACATTTTTATAAAACAATTATTGTGACATTAACCAAGCATTTACTGGTGTTGTGTATTATTCACTGTAAAATAAAACATTAATCAGGAAGATTTATCTGCAGTAAATGGTTGGTAATTGGCAAAATCACTACTTTATACTGCATGTTCTACGTCTGGCCAGAACACTTTGACAGATAACATTCTGTCATTCAAGGAGGCTTCAACAAATATTAGTTATTGCAATTTTAAATGTGATCAAATAACTGAACACATTGCAGTTATTTTATACAATATTTTTGAGCTTGGAAAAGAAAGCAATATATTTTAAGGCCTGTGTTCATGGGCTTTTGTTTGTGTCAGAACTGCTTCCCTCATTATACAAGTCAATAAGAATACGAAGGAAGCATTGCGTGGCTTGGCTCAAGGTCACATGCAGGTCATAAGAGGTCAAATGCAAATTAGAAGCATATGTGAAGGAGCTCAGATAAGTGTCTCAACCTGATCTCAAAATGCAAGCTGTATGCAACTAAAAGTATCTACCTAAATTCTTACACAGTTAACCTGTATCTAGAATTTGTCAAAATGTCTTCAAAATTATAATTTGTGGGGATGAGATCCATACTTATTACTACCTGGGTTCATTGCAAAACCTGCCTGTTTGAGATTTGCAGTCGCTGCACATTTATGTGGGATTCGCTGGACTGAATTGTTTTTGTTCCCACCATACTGCACTGTATGACCTTTACCTTTTTGTGAATAACCCTGATTATGTGTGGCATAGTGGCCGATCGCCAGAATGCAGTAACTTTAAACGCAATTCAGGATTGACTCTGCAAATTAAATGACCCAATTTGTAGCTGAAAACCAGTTGCTGAAACATTATATGTGGCACGTTGGCAGTATCTGTTCACCAGAATACAGCACAAACTTTAAAGTGCAAGGCAGAAATGACACTGCAGAGCAAAATGACCCAATTTGCAGTCATGCTGGCAGTAGGTGGTAATGGTGGTAGGCCAGCAGTGGTGGCAGGAGATGGTGAAGCTGTAAGGTATAATAATGTTTTTGGGGATAAATGTTTTCATTAGTATCAGCTACATGGGTTTGGAACTCATTGCTGAACTAAGACTGTTTTATTTTAAGGTGAGCCAGTTAACTGTGTCAGTGGACAGGCAGATTTGATTCCGTGTCACAAAACTGCCTGCTGTGCTGTCTCTGACAGCATATTGGCCACAAGGCAGGCCAGCAGCTCAGGCAGGCCTGTGGGATCCCACTGTTACTATGAGTTATAATATGTTTGAGTTTGTGATGCTTATGCAGTGATACACAAATACGCTACCTTTTTGTTAATAGTTAAGGTACTTGAATGTATTTTTAATATTTAACTCCTGAGTTAAGTTTCACTTAAAGTTTGTTTTTTAAGCCTTTTCCACTCTGATGAGACTTGCAAGTGTATAGCAAACTGTGTACATGTATAAACTGCCAGGTTACAAGAAGCTGTATGTTAGCAGCTGCTACTGATCGTCATCTTTGTTTTAAGTGAGACACTAAACTCAGGAGTTAAATCTTACAAATGCATTCAAGTACCTTAACTATTAACCTTAGCTATTAACAAAAATGTATCTTATTTGTGTATCACTCGACTGTAGATCCCCAAATCATCTCTGAATTAATGTGCATACTGTCCTTCCTTCTGGAGGGTGGCTACTTTTGTTCCCCATGGTCCCTGTGTGTGTTGTAAAGTAGCCACTACTTCAAACTCACTCCTGTGAAGGACTACAATCTCATGTTAACTATAATAATTTTACTAAAGTTATAGTCTATCACTGGAGTGAGCTTCAAGCATTGGCTACTTGACAACACACATAGGAATCATGGGGACCAAAAGTATCCACCCTCCAAAAGGAAGGACAGTGTCAGCATGAATTCAGAGATCATTTAAGGATCTACAGCTGAGTGATACACAAATAAAATACATTTTTGTTAATAGTTAATTTAGTACATTTGTAAAGTTTAAAGAGGAACCATGAGGTGAATGATTCCCACTCATCCTCATAGTTAGAGCCGACATTTGACATTGAAACTGTCACATGTCGGCTCTATAGATCGGGAAGTAAGCGAACACATACCATCAATCGCTTACTTTCCACTCACCTCCCTGCAGAGAGCGGTGACTATCAGTCACCGCTCCCCGCAGGGATTCCCCTCCCCTCTCCAATCCTCCAGCACTGACTGGAGGAACAGATGGGAAGGGGGCGTGCACAGCTAGCTCTGCCTCTATTGATAGCCAGCTGTCAATCAGCCAGCTGGGTGGCTCTCAACAGTATTGGCTGCGGCGCTCTCAGTATATAGCTCACAATAGTTCGCTATATATTGAGCTGTGGGTCACGGGAGGAGGTTAGTGTATGTCCTCCCTTGACCCTAAAGAGAACTATGGGATAAAAAGGTTACCCTATAGTTCTCTTTTAACTTTTGAGTTTAGTGTCACTTTAAAAATATTGTTCAAAAGTACTGAAATATAATCATTTATGTGCACTCAAACTTTCTGTACTTAGTAGAAATATCCAGATTTATTTTATTTACGTTCAAGTTCAGGGCTCATGGACATGACAGAATAGAACTACTGCAAAGTGCACGATATGAAAACATGAAAACATGTAAAAGAATCAGGCATAGAAAGCCTAGATGAATAACTTAATTGGCTCTGACTCTTATCTTAAGAAACAAACTCCTTTTATTGCTCAATGGACAATTGTGAGCCTTCTAACCTCAGTTCAAACAAGGCATCTGAAATAGAACCCACGCAGAGTTCAAGCAGGTAGTGTACATTCAATACGATTGTACATTATATGTTTGAAAAAACAAGCTCTCTAACCGTTGAGGGACAAATTCATTTCTATCTATAGGCAAAGCCTGCAGACTGTGATCAGTTGTGCTGCTACACAAACAATACATAAATGCAATAAACATGAAATTAACAATACATTTGCTTTCACCACTAGCAGCTCAGTGCTTGTAGTTTTCAGTATAGAGCTCTACATAAATGCCCCCTCACACTAACCTACCCTGTAGTCCTGACACTACCCTCCTAATCATAAGAGGGGGAATAAAAAAGCTGGGTGCATGCCAAAAAAATGCACCAATTTATATATGCCTGCTTAATTAGTGGTTCCTGAGACTAAAGCTGGGTACACATGTAGCGAATCTGTGGGTGACCATCTCCCCTTGACAGAAGTCGATCATTAGATTGACTTTTGCCAAAGGGACATGATGGAAAATCATCAGCCGGACGGTGCTTGCAACCAATTAGAATACAATATACACCGTGGGAGATTTGTTTATCCATGCTTTTAGCATTTGTGGAGGAATCACTAATATTTGTTTTGTTCATCCTATGAGGCTGAACAAAAAAAAATATTAGTGTATGCGCTTAAGTGGTGCGTGTCAATTAGTTAATTTGTTTATGGTGGTTCTCATACACTTACTCTGGCATGAACCAAACCTTTAGCACAAATCTGAGGAAATGTTCTGCAGGGATTATGCAAGATTTTTCATAAAAATCTACCTCTTCTCTTCACACCTCACTGGCCATCCATACAGTATACATCCCCCCCCCCCTTTCCTCTTCTTTCTGCACCTCTGTGGCATCCTCCATATATATCCTCCTCTTTCCTCTCCTGTCCCAGTGCTGATAATTGCAGTCATCTCTCCTTACTACAATATTTACACCCCTCTGGTAATGATGTACATTTTACAGGGGGTTTTTAATTAGATTATTGAACCCAAGTGCTTCATTACTTTAGTGCAAGTGATCAGACACTTATAGAAATAGTTGAATAACTCTTTTGACGTGACTTGGCGCAGCTGGTGCAACACCATATAGAGCTTTACGTATAACATTGGTTATTATATCCCTTTATTAATTTCCCACATTTTCTTGTTTGCATGCTCACCTCTCCTGCTCCAGGATTCTCTTCGCTGAAGACTCATGTCCTGTTTAAAGTATATGTAAACTCAATTACTGCAATCTCATATTCCTGTGACACATTAATATAGTTTAAAATTTCATTTTTCACATGTTTAAATCTAAAGTTTTAGGTTTTTAGGACCAATTTACATCTATCAGTTGCGGGAACTCATGCGTTAACGTGCACATTACTGCAACACATGGCAAAGCACATTTAATGCATTTCATTTTGAATAGCACCCCAATGGGCTAAGGCAATGCACATGTGTAGCAGTGCAGTGCGCTGCACTGCATGGCACTGCACCATAGTGTGTTGCGTTGCAGCACAAATTTTATGACATGTCTGACATTTGGTGTGTCGAAGCCCATTGTTTCAATGAGCTGCCTCAATTAAACATTGTGGCACATGTGTTAATGCATATGCATTAACATAGTGCACAAATGTAAATGGGACCTTAAAATATGACCTTAGTGATTGTGCTATGTAGGTCCTTAATTCAGCTGCATCCTTACATTGGTCCAGCTTGATCCAATGTAAACATGCATATGTCATACTTGTTGGTCTTGCAGCAATCTTCCTGGTACCACAGTTTGCTAATGGCTTCCCCTCTGCTCCAAAAAAACACAGGGGTAGCTCTGGCTACTACAGTGCTTTACACGATTTACAGGATTCCCAGTGGCTGACCAGGTATATCATATGCATAATGATATCGGGCCAACCTGGACCAATGAAAGTACGCAGCATAGTTTATACTTGGAGTTCAGGTTCAAGCACTTCCTGTTATATTGTGACTTTGTTCTTTCTCTGGCTTCCTTTTGTGCTCCTGTGTTGTTACAGAGGTGTCAGATGGAGACTAAAAGTGGCTAATTCAACACACATTACAGTCCATTAGCAAACCTGTCATTGCTTGATTGTGTGAATGTAACCAAGTGGCTAAAAAAAGATGCTGCTAGAGATAAGCAAAACTGAGATGCAACAAGGATAAAAAAAAAAAAAAAAACTATTTTATTGTTATAAAAACACATTATTTATGAAAAACATGTGTAAACTACTGTATATATCACTCAGTTAGAGTTTCCATCTTATCCCTCTTAACAATAAGTAATCATTTACATTTATGTTTCTTCAGGGGCTTACTCCAAACTAGCCTTGGTTTATTCTACAGAATATTTATCTGTCCTTGATTAAGAAAATACATTTTCTTTTGTCTGCAATCTCTGATATCACCATTGATTAAATCGTAAAGCCTAATGGTATTTTTATTAAATAAATGCTGTATTGCCTTTTGTCCAGACTGTTCTGACACCATAGTGCTGCAGTGATAAAGGTATTGAAGGGTGTCAGTGATCTGTGATATCAGCACTGATTACTTTTTTTTTAGCTTAATGGCATTTTGGTATCTAATTAATTTCTATTATTAATGCACTGGGCCTTTGTCCAGGCTGTCCCTGTCCTAGTTCTATAGTTATAAAGTTATTAATTTGTATATTGAAAGGTGTCAGTAATCTTTAATGTCACCACCGATTACATGTTTAAGTTATTTGTATTTCTTAGCTAATTCTTGGTTATTATACATGTTCTGTGATTAATCATCCGGACTGTCTTGACTCTGGAGAGCTGATTTGTATATAAAAGTGCCTATAGATTTCAGATGGCAGTTAAACATGCATGCATTGTTCAATGAGCTCCTAAATAGAAATGTTTGGTTTAGCTGAAAGTTCATGTTTAGTCAGTGGATGTGGAAAAAGATAAAAGAAGATCAGCAATGACAGTTGGTACTGGCCTGCATATCAGAGGACAGAAAATTAGTGATCAGGACAAGTTTCTTTACCTGCCTAATCAATTGCTTCTTCCAATAGATTTCATCCAACAATCATGTACATATATTATAGATATAAGATTGTAAAAACATTTCTTAACAATGGTCTAGGTTCATTTTTTATCATGTTAACCTCCCTGGCGGTATGATTTTTAATTTTTTTCATGTCATTTTTCGGTTTATTTATTTTTCGAATTTTTTCGTCTTTGTTGTTTTTTTCGTTTTTTTTATAATATCCCGCCGGTTCAGCCCCCTTGCGACGCGTACGCTCGCAAGGGACGGAACCCGGAAGATGGAAGACGGCATCGGCCGCAGAACACAGCGTGGCTCGAGGGACAAGGTAAGTAAATACTATGCGGCTTTGCCGAGTGTAGCTCGGGGCTACCGCTTATGGTATGGAAAAGTAACCCTGAGCTACACTCGGGAATACCGTCAGGGAGGTTAAGGTCATATTAAAGTCAAAACTATTTCAAATATTAATTAAATCAATTACAATGGATGCATCTCCTTGATCATAATCAGCATAACCAGCTGGTCCCCTGACACTGGCCCAGATATCATGTTTTAGGGTGGCTTCATCCTTTTCAGGGTCCTATGAAGCCACCTTTGTGTGTTAGTAAGCTGTGTGTGTCTCCATAAGGAATATATTAATGCAGACTTTAATGTTTACTTTATTGCCTTCGAGCAATACAATTGTTAGCAGTTCATATGTTCATATATTTTTTTATTTTGTCTTTTTAGGTACATCATGAATGAAAAAATGGACTTAAATGTGTCTACGATATGGACTCCTAGGAAAACCATGAACAGGACACAGCCCAATATAGACCCAAACATAACATATGTGGACTTCTACCTCCATCGGCCATCAGTTGCAGCAGTTTTCATAATTTCATACCTATTAATCTTTATCCTGTGTATGCTCGGCAATGGAGTGGTTTGTTTTATTGTTCTCAGCAGCAAACACATGCGAACAGTCACTAATCTTTTTATCTTAAATCTGGCTGTCAGTGATTTACTAGTTGGGATTTTCTGCATGCCCACAACATTACTGGATAACATCATTGCAGGTATTACACTTACCCATTATGACATAACAAAAGATGATAATGGCATTTTTGTGTATTGAAAATCAGAAATAGATATATTGTATGGCCACCATCAGACCATCATATACTGTAGATCAGGGGTGCCCATTAGGTAGATCCCGATCTACCAGTAGATCGCAAAGCGAACACTGGTAGATCGCGATCGGCTCACTGACCTGTGTCCTGTGCTCCTGCGGTGCTCGTGCGGCTAAATGTGTCAGACGCCGCAGACGGGAAGGAGAGATGCGAGGAGACTTGGGAAGTAAGAAAAGACAGACAGAGAGACAGCAGAGAAAGTGAGAGAGACAGCAGAGAGAGAGAGAGAAGAAAGATAGCAGAGAAAGTGAGAGAAGAGAGAACAGAGACAACAGAGAGAAGAGATAGCAGATAGAAATAGGGGAGGGAGCGCGGGGAGAGAGAAGAGAGAGCGCGAGGAGAGAGAGAAGAGAGGGTCGGTTCACACCACAAAGTTTTAGTTCCAGAGTGTTCGGCCTCTAGAACGCATTGGAACGCAAGCCGGCCGACTCCCTGCGTTCAGGGGCGGGAGAGGGCGTGGCGGTGCATTGAAGAAAATGTCGCCACAGCCACGCCCCCCGCCCTCAGAACGCAGGCACATTAATGCCTGCGTTGCTGTCCAGCCTGATCTGCAAAAATGCAGCATTTTTGCAGATCGCACTGGACTGGAACGCAGGCACTAATGTGCCTTCATTCCTGGTGCGGCGATTGAACTGGGGGCATGGCTGCGGTGCCATTGACTTCAATGCACCGCCACGCCCGTGAATGCAGGTATTTTTCGTTGGTAGATCTCATTGAGCTCGCCATTTGAAAAGTAGATCTCCAGACAAAGAATTGTGGGCGCCCCTGCTGTAGATAGACCCTGTACATAGACCTGTTAGGAAATGGCCTGTAACAAGTGTTAATTTATATGATATGTACATATATTAATAGCCTTTACTTAGTGACATCACAAATTTTGATAGTAGTCTTATTTAGTTAGTGAATCAACTAATGAGCTTAAACCTTACTCCAGCCAAAAAATATATATATTTATTTTTCTTTCAGTTTTTTTTATTTCTGCCTGTAACCCCATTAAGAAGACTTCCTCTCACTTCCTGTACCTGTGTACAGTGGAGTGTCCTTGTTACAATATATATATATATATATATAACACCTTGGATTAGACAAAAATAAAATGAAATAAATTAAGAATGTTAATCAAATGCAAACAGTACAGGCAGTCCCCAGGTTACAAACAAGATAGGAACATGCTTGTTTTTAAGTTGAATATGTATGTAAGTTGGAACAGGTACATTTTTTTGGATAGCCAATTTTTTTTGTTTTGTTTTGGATAGCAGAGGGAAGGGTTTACCCCCTGTAAAGTTTGTCTTGCTGTGTGCGCCCGTTCAGAAGATTCCACCTCACTTTCTGCCCCTGTGACAATTTTATTTTGAAAATTTTGGGTTGTCGTGGAAACAAGGATTGGTGATAAAGCTTCAGTGGAGACACCTTTTTCCCATGATCACTCTTACAGGAGTGAATTTCCCTTCCTAGTTGTAGATTTCTGTTCACTTCCTATTGTCTCAAGTGCAGGAAGTGAGATTAAATCTTTCTAGTGAGGATACAGACAGCAGTAAAAACCTTGCAATGACCCGGAAGAAGAGGTGGGCACCCCTCGTCTGCACCTCTAACAAGAGCCAACTTCCTATAATGTACGTACAGTACTAAGACCCAGACCCAAAAAGACAGGCACTCCTCATTAGCACGAGCGCGGTAGCCTTACAACTACCCCTGTTGTACACTAATAAGTAGTGTACATAGGAGTCGTATGTAAGTCGGATGTATGTAACCCGGAGACTGCCTGTATGATATCAAGATTCAGACCAGAGATGGCAATGGTATTCCAATAAAATACCCATTTCACCCAAAACCTATTTCATTTAAGATAAAATGGGGAAGGGTTTGAGCCTCTCTTAGGCTTTTATTGTCTTTGTTTTCCTTTTCAGGCACATGATCAATATTTTTACTGGTGACAAAAAACCCAAAATATATATATATA
>NW_017307111.1:608113-643148 GCF_000935625.1 Nanorana parkeri | reverse complement strand
TATATATATATATACCCTTGATGGTGCATCCTGTGCATCCTGTAGATCTGGAGTGCCACTCTTGTTGAATGTGGAACATGAAGACATTCACTAAAAAGGAGGAATGTAACATGATACAGCCATTAAAGTGATAACTAATCTGGGAGGGGAAGTGTGTTTTTAAAGTGTATTTTCACATTTGTAGACAAATTTGAGAAAACCCCCATTGTATGTGTGTTATGTGTTCCTATGCACACAGCATACCTAGAAATAATAGAAATAATAAAGAGATATTTATTACCTTTTAGATGTTTTGTTGCAGCAGGCAAAATGTATGCATCCATGTTTTTTCTGAGCATCTTCACCGTAATCTGTCCCTATAGAAAGACTGAGGACAGTGCGTGGAAAGTTGTGTTTCTCTCATTAACATACAATGCAGAAGCCAGGCTTTTAATCCTTTAACAATCTGTTAGGACAGGCAGTATTTAAATCTACTTTACAAATTCTAATAAAATCAGACAGCACAATAAAGACACACAAACCCTTTACCCCTCACAACCCCTCCTAACTTTACAAAATAGGAGAAGCCAAGTAGAAGTTTTAACCCTTAAGAAACCAAGTAGAAACCCTAACCCAAGTTAAAGCAATTTAAACTGTTTAATTTTTTTTTAGCTTATGCTATGTAAATGGGAACGTGTACAAAATATAAAATGTGTTATCCCAATTTGGTTGCAAAGTGGAAATACACTTTAAGGTGTGCACTGCCTCTGAAATTTCACATTGTTTTAATTTGGCTAGTACCCTGAAGGGTAAAGGTGCCCATACACTGCTCGATTCTCATACGAGAATCGGGCGAAATCCCGTGATCGTACGAGAATCGAGCAGTGTGAACGAAGACGTGCGACCGTTTCTACTGTACGGTCGCACGTCTTTTGTTGAACCAACATGCTCGAAAACCCGCCGAGAATCGTACGATTGTCGGCGGGTTTCTAGCCTGCTCGTCCGATAGCTGCGGAACGGGCCGGTGTGCGCACGCGCACACTGCCCGTTCTGCATTGCTGTCATCGGTTTGGTTTATGTAATTCAAACCGGGTGTTTCCACAAACTTTCAGACCTCCCATTCTGTTCTTGCACAATTAACATTTGACTTGGCACATTCCATGTTGATTGTATTAATGTGATTTTGTTACCTGTGTGGCTAGAAATGTTGGGGTATGTTCCTTTAGAGAAGTAAACATGCCTAATCTTCAGCTGCAAACCTCCATTCGGCATGTATGTTAAAAACAATTATATGAATACTGTCTAATTAGGACAGCTCCCACTGTACATCAAGGCTGTTAAGGATGTAACCGCTGCAGGTCAAATAGATTAGACATGTGCTGTTCATTTTGGAAAGATTTGTTATTCGGATTAATTTTGGGAAATTCGTACATTCAGATGCATACAAATTTCTGAATGACAGAAATAATGAATGCAAACCAATACGAAATTCCGAATACGAAAATTTCGGATGCATCCAAATTTCTTTCCCGAATTAAGTATTATTGTGTTAAGCTAAATCAACTTTAAAAAAATCCACATTTTTGTCAGCGGTAGTTTGTACGAATTTTCATTACAAATGCATTTTCGTTCCAGCAAAGATACATTAGACAAAAGGGGAAAAAAAAAAAAAAGCTCTCGAATGCTGTTCAGAAAGACTTTGCCTTTGTTATATGAACGGCAGCTCATAAATGTCAACAAATGGGTAAAACAAGCTATGTGACATCACGGCTCCCTCCGCCCATTTGTTTACATTTGAGCCAGAGCTGTCATTTAGCGGCGAGTCTTCGGTGGGTTCGAACGGGTCATCGAGACTTCCTTTATTTCAGCAAGTGGGCGGGCATCTTTCATCTTGATTGACGCTGGGTTACATCGATGGATCCATTTTTTAAAAATAAAGGACTTGTCAAAAACTGACTCTTTGTTTTTTTCTTCAATTAAATAACTTTTTCAAAATATGTGGTGTGTTTATTTACATTTACTTTTAACCCTTTAGTGAATGGGTAGGGTTACAAGTACCCCTTACTCATTCAATAGGGGGAGTCGGTATCTGGGTGTCCCCTTAATTACAGGGGTACCCCAAAGCAAATAAGCCCCCCTGACTGCAGACCATCACAACCACCAACCAGGGTCATGGGGAAGAGGCCCTTGTCCCCATCAGAATGGGGACACCCTCCCTACATCAAGGGCACGTGGCCTGGTGCTCGATTGTACCCTCCCTTTTCCTACCCTGCCGGGCCTGTGCTCGGACCAAGGGTCTGGTGGAGGACCCCACTCTTTTTCTCCATTTTTTGGGGGTTGGGTATAAAGGGTCTTGTATAAATTGGGAGGGAACCTCACGCTTTTTTTTTTCTTCTATTGCAGGCTGGAAATAATTTTTTAAAAAGTATTTTTTTTGCCTTTTGTCTAATGTTACTTTGCTGCAACGAAAATTTGTTCATAATGAAAATTCGTACATACTACAGAAATTAATGAAAATTTGGATTTCGTCCAAATCCGAATCCTGAAACGAAATGATTTTCGGACCCGAATCCCAAAAAATGAAATAATGAAAAATCCGAATGAAAACGAAACAATTTTTTGGCCGCCGCACATGTAATATATAGACCCAGTACTGCGGCCATGTCTTTGTCCCCTTCTCCTCCTGGCCAATCAGAAAATTAAGTCTAAGGCCTTTTACTAGACATGTGCATTTGGATTCGGACGAACCTACAAATCAACGAAAATCAGTTTGGCGGTTCGTCCGAATCCGAAATAACGAATACTAAAATGATATTCAGGCATACATAAATTAGTTTTCTGAACACGCCGGCAGCCATATTGGCTGCCTGCGTCTTCTGCACATGCCCGCCACCATCTTCTTTGCTTTGATGTGTTTTATATATCTGCCTAGAGATAAGCTTTAGGGTACAATGAAGTCCAAGTAATCCCTAGCTCATAGGTAATGTCAGAGGTTTATGGGGGTTAAAATAATCAGGACTCATTGCTTAGTCCACCCAGAAGCTTGTTCTTAATTCAGTTCTCTTCAGCACCCCAGATATGTGATGATATTATTTATTTCCATATTATTAATGAAGCACTACAAATTGCAGTATTTCTTTATAAAACAGAAAATGCATGTCAAGGCTTTTAACAAAACCATAAAACAAGTCATTCCCCTATGGACATCTGCACACTTCGAAGTGTTAATTGTGCTAAATGTAATGGCCTGTACATACCTTCTGAATGCATACTGTACATTTATAGAGGACATGGTCAAGCATTCTTCCCAATAGGGAATTAAGTACACTCAAGGAAATGACACTTAAGCACCATTAACTCTTAATAAGGAGCTTTGTGTCACACTGGCACACATATACAAAATGCCAACTTCCTTGTGAAAAGATATAAATTAAGTAAAGTGTTATTAAACCCTCCCCTTTTTTGCATATATCTGCTGCTAGCAAGCAGTAGATATATGCAAAAACATTTTTTTTTAAAAACATCTAAAAAGGTTAAAACTTACCTGTGTCGGGGGCGTGGCCTGAACATGGCGCCGAGCAGACGTGTGTGAGGAGAGCTCCACAGAGTAATGGAGGTTTTTTGCAGTTGATCTTCCCATCTGACGCCATTTCGCCCTATGTCTAGAGGTACCAGAAAGTCGCGGACCCCCGCGCCCCCCCTTCCGCCCTCGAGTACAGGCACGTTTGGACTAATTTCTATCCCAGCCAGAGGCGGGAGTACGGGCCCAGTCCCAGGCCGCGCGGCCCTCCACTGCCAGGCCTACTGTGAGGAGTACAGTGCCGCTGGCACCATCCCCTACTGAGGCACTGGCAAATTCCCCTCGAGGAGACCCCCAGGGTCGGATGGACCCGCCTGCGTCCCCAGCTAGCTCCTTACCTGATCCCATGCTTGTATTGGAGGCATCGGCCTCGCCGAGGTTCCAACATGCATCCGGTGGTTCAGACCCCTCTGGCAGGCCAGACCTGTGTGTCTTGCTGGCGGCGCTCCCGACCAGGGACGACATGCAGGCGATGATCACACAAATAGCGGCCACGCTCCGTGCGGACCTCGCGGAGGTGAGAGAGGGAGTCGCCCAACACGCACAGCGCATAGAGGCATTGGAAAGTGCAGACACCTCACTGCTGGCCCGAGTATCCCATTTGGAGGAAGCCATGCTGCAGCAGAAGGCCCAGACGATCCAACTCCAGCTATGGTTGGAAGATACCGAGGGCCGTAACAACCTGCGGTTGAGGGGGATCCCGGAAGCTACTGGCGGCTCTGACCTAAGGGCTGCAGTCACAGCCATATTCAACGGCCTTCTAGGTAAACCCCCGACGGACCAGATGGAACTTGACCGAGTACATAGGACCCTAGGCCCTAGAGGACCTGATGCGAACCGGCCGAGGGACGTCCTATGCCGAGTGCACTTCTTCAATGTGAAGGAGGAAGTCCTCCGCAACGCGTGGCGACAAGGTACGGTGGACTTTGACGGGGCGGATGTCCAGATCCTACCTGATGTATGCCCTCAAACCCTATACCGTAGGCGCCTTCTCAAGCCCCTTACAGATCAACTCCAGGCCATGGGAGTCATTTATCGTTGGGGCTTTCCGTTTTCTATGACGAACGGCAGAGGCGACCGATCCTTCAGACTGTCGCACCCACGCCAACTATCGGACCTGGCGGGTTTTCTAGAATGTGAGCCCCTCTCACTGCCGGACTGGCTGGACACCTTTCCCGCTGATGGGGCGGTCCTCACGACTAATAGACCATCGAGGCCACAGAGGCCTAGGGGGCCACGCCAGCGATCCACCACCAGGCACACTAGACGAGAGCACCCAGGAGATCAGGAAAGCTGATCTGTATTGTGTCAATGTGCACATTGGCACCAGTGCTAAGCACCACGAATGCACATAATGTGCCCTTGCTTAACCTGCCCAGCTTCTCCATGTGGAGCTGCTGGTTGGGTCTGCTGTGTGGGGTTTGGAGGGTAGCGGGAGTCGGGGGACGCCAACCGTAGCGGAATCTGTTGTTTGCCATATGTGCTATACCTACACAATTAGGTTGAACACACGGCCCACAGTTGAGCATATCCTGCTGATAGATTTTAGTTATCCTCTCAGACGGTTTGACAAGGGAATTATGGGGCAGCTTCCACTTCTTGAACCCTTGTTCTGCTATTTATTAGTGGGGGGCCCACGTGAGGTCGGATAAGTTAACGGTCCTATAATGTAGGCTCCAGTTATGACATGTTGCTATGGTGGCTCATTATTTAGGGTGATTGGGGGGGGGGGATGGGGACCCAGAGGGGGGACCTGGCCCTGTGTGGGCCTGGAGTCTCCAAGTGCATTACCAAGAGGGTGTTTGGCTGTCCAGGATTGTTATATGCTCTCCATATCTCACTCTGTTGTTGTTCAGCCTTTTTCCCCAAGTTTCAGGATATTTCCTCTCCGTGTTGGAGTTAACCCATAGGAACACCTGGGTTATAGCTGTCTTCTTTCTCTTTGCTCTTCTTTTTCCCGCACTAGGGTCAGAAGTTGCCTCACCCTCGGTGTGACTAGTGCTCTTTCTCTTTATTTTGTCTCTTTCTTTCTATCTCGTCCTAGTGGGTGTTTTGTCTCTCGCACTTTGTCTTTGTCCAGTCTCCCTTTGTGTTTGTCTGTGCCCAGTCACGTGAAGCCGGGAGCTGACCTCCAGGCAAGGGACTCCGCCGCCGTGAATCGAGCCCCCCGGACTAAACTGGAGAGGAACTCCTGGGAATACTGGGAGCAGTTACGCAGGAGAGGTGAGCAGAGCTACAAATCATGCCGATTGTTAATGTTACCTCATTCAATGTTAGGGGGGCTCCATGTCCCAGAAAAGAGATAGAATTTACTGAATGAGTTGTGGCGACAGAGGACGCATGTAGCATTCCTGCAAGAGACCCATTTCAAAGTTGACCAGATCCCGAAATTGGGAAACCACAGATATACTACATCTCACCATGCCCCTTCCCTGGATTCCAAATCCAGGGGGGTGAGCATTGTGTTAGCCAAGTCCTTGCCATGGAAATATGTGGACCATTATGCAGACCCTTAGGGGAGAATGCTGTTTGTTAAAGGGGATCTACATGGCCATAGGGTGACCTTCGCCACAGTTTATGCCCCGAACTCTGGACAGGTGCCCTTCCTAGAATCCTTCTGGTCACAGCTGGAGACGTTTGCAGAGGGACTATGGATCCTGGGGGGAGATTTCAACCTAGTGCTGGACCCTTCGTTGGACTCCACTAGGTGAATCTCACAGATCTCACACACCCAGAGGAAAAGGGTATAGAGGTCAATGTTCGACCTCTAGCTAGTAGACCCTTGGTGCATTAATGACCCCACCGGCAGAGATTATACACATTTTTCGGCCCCGCACCAATCCTATTCCCGCATAGATTTTTTCCTGATGCAGCACGCAGCGCTGCCTCTTCTGACCGAAACATCCATAGGCACCTCTGTCCTATCTGATCACTCCCCCGTACATCTAAGTTTGCGTGTGGGTGAATGTATTCGATCGCCGTTTACGTTGCGGCTAAACGAATCCCTGTTACAAGATGAAACGGTCCTTGCAGACCTTAAAACAGATCTTGCACATTAATTCAGGGACAATGCTTCCCCAGTACAGGATCCGCTCACTTTAAGGGAAGCACACAAGTGTGTAATACGAGGGGCTCTGATCAAGATGGGTGCGCAGAGGAAGAGGCAGCGCCTGCAGCGCATAGACAAGCTGTACGCCAAGTTGCGAGACTTGGAGCTTCGCCACAGGGCGGCTTTAGATGGGGACACTTTGACCAAGTTTACCAAGACACGAACGGAACTTAATTAACTTTTACTAGACAGAGTAAAGGCCCAGCTATGTAGATCACGCCGTACGTTCTACGAATTTGGAAACAAGCCTGGGAAGCTCCTTGCACGTGACTCAGATTCCCGTACCTACATACCCTCTATACGCACGTCTGAGGGCCTACTGGTCCCCAGATCTAAAGAAATAGCGCAACAATTCCACTCATATTACACAGACCTTTACAACCTGCCCCAGGGGTCCGGATCGCCTGGGTCCTCACCACAGACCCAGGCGATCCGTACATACATGACCAAATCGGGTCAGTCAGCTGCGCAGAGCCTGGAAGAGCCCATCTCGGTTTTGGAGTTTGAGACTGCCCTGAAAACTATGAAGCCTGGGAAGGCGCCAGGCCCAGACAGACTGACTCTAGTATATTACAAAGCCTTTCAGGACCTCCTAGGGAGCCACTTCTCTGAGGCCTTCAATTCAATTCTCAAAGGCAAAACATTACCCAAAGACTCCCCCTCAGGGCTCAAATCACGGTCATTCCCAAAGTAGGTAAGGACCACTCTGAGTGCGCAAGCTACAGGCCCATAACGCTGCTAAATGCTGACGTGAAGATGTTTACACGCACTCTTGCATCCCGCATTCTTCCCCCTCCTAGATGACCTCATAGGGATGGACCAGGTGGGATTTGTCCCGTGCCGTGAGGCCAGGGACAACACCATAAGGACCCTAATGTGATCCATCTAGCTTGAACACGCTCACAACCACTCCTCCTGCTATCCCTGGATGCGGGGAAAGCGTTTGACAGGGTGAGCTGGTCATTTCTGAGGGAGATGTTGGAATATATCGGTCTGGGGCCGGGCATGAAGCAGTGGATAGGGTCGCTGTACTCGTACCCTACCGCAGTGGTGCAAATTAACGAAACCCTGTCGGACCCTTTTACCATCTTGAATGGAACACGCCAGGGATGCCCATTGTCTCCCATTATTTTCATACTCACCCTTGAACCACTCCTCAGAACGTTATACGCGTCACCTGACATTAAGGGACTGGACTGTGGCACGAGACAACATAAGGTCGCGGCCTACGCCGATGACCTGCTGCTATATGTTACCCTCACCCAGACCTCCCTACTCAATGGCATGCAAGCGTTATGGGTCTATGGTCAGCTGGCGAACTTCAAAACTGAATTGGAGTAAGTCGGAAGCGTTGAACGTCTCCCTCCCGGAGGGACGTCTGGCGAGACTGAAAGAAGCTTTCAAGTTTCGGTGGGCGGAAACATCTATCACGTACCTGGGTGTTGCTATCCCCGCCGATATCCGTAAAACGTTCTCTTTGAATTTCGTCCCACTCCAGAAACGAATTGTGTCGGACCTGGCCTCCTGGGATCGAACCACGTTCACGTGTTTAGGGCGAAACAATATACTAAAAATGGTGGTCATGCCTAGGTTGTTGTACCTCCTCCAAACGCTCCCAGTGTCAATCCCGGTGATGTTTCTTCGCCAACTGCGATCCAGCTTCCTGGCCTTTTTATGGATGAACAAGAGGGCACGGGTGATGTCTTCCTTTCCCCTGGATGTCTTGTTCTCGTTATCTCTGTTTTCTTTCTCTCTCTGTCTCACTATTCTCTATCCTTTGCTCTCTTTTTGTATAATTGGAACTGTCCGCTCGAGTTGAGGGATAGTATCCTTAGTATCTCAGTTTTATGTAGTCCTATACCAGTAAAACGGAAATTGTAATGGGAGTGCTGGTGCAGACCAATAGTTACGATGTGGAGGATCGGTTATGTGGGGTCTGGACGGGCATGACTTGATTGTATGTATATTGTTGTAGACATATGCAAATGTTTAAATATGCCTGGCCGTGGGGCCTTTATACTTTATGGTTCTGTACAGTACTCTTATGCCTGTATAAATAAAGAATTTAAAAAAAAATAAAAACGTACCTGTGTCTCCGCCTGCGGATCTTGGGGCAGGTGCATGCAGAGTTCAGATCTTCTGACGGGAGATTAGGAGAGACACAGGGTAAGTAATTGCAGCAGTGTGCACCTGCACAGACTCTGTGGTACAGGAAGTGCCAGTTAAGACAGAGGACTCAGCGCTGGATTTCAGACCGGCACCAATGCTGGAGGGACTCCTGAAAACTACAGGAAAGAAGAAGATGATCGGATTAAGAGGCACCATTTAAGGTAAGTCCTTACATTAGCATTGTGGGGGGGGGGGGAGGGGTGATAGCCTTTAATGTTACTCTAAGCTACCACTTACTTTACTTTCTACAGCACCATGGAATGCATCCCAAATCATTAACAACAAATATTTTCGAAGAAGTATACTACATACAATGTTCTGCCATCAAATAAACCTCTCACAGTCTGGCACTTTAATGTACCAGGTGACCCCAAAAAGGCTTCAAGCAAAACTCATGAAAAGTATTTTAGGTTTTAGAAAAATGAACTGTTCTATATTATTTTAGAACAATGAAAAAATGGGAAACACATTCCTCATTGATGATATAAACATTGTTTTTATTATTCTTTCATATTTTATGGTTGACCTCAATCTGACGCCATTTAGATCATTACAAGCTAAAGGAAAAAAATAAATAATTCACATTGTTAGTACTCATTTGTGAATCACAAGTCTGTGTCAAACGATAGACTTACAGTTTCCATATCAACAAAATGATATAGCAAATGTTATTAATCACAGAGAATTTCTCAAACAGTGTCCTTGAATTTTAACTGTGCAAAGTATGTAACAGCATTAGAAATAATCTGGAAATTGAGCTTTGGTCTTTGAAAAAATATTCTTTTTAAGTTTTTAATGGAGTGAGGAACGGAGGAATGGAGTGAGGAACGGTTCAAACTTCCATCATATTTTATAGTCTTTCTATGACCCCAGTGGTACCATTCCACTCATTTCCTGTCCCTGTAACACCTGAAAAAGAAACTCTGATGACATCACCGCTAGCTCCGCCCAAGTGTTTACATTTGGCCTGACACCTGCCAGAGTCTTCTCGCAGGTCCCGGACAAATGAAAACAAATAACCTGAGGATGCTGGTCTGTCATTGAAGGACATCAACTTGGCAGAGCCAGCCGTGACATCACGGCTGGCTCCGACCAGTTGTTGTCAGTTGCAGGGAAGCATATGCGTTCGGCTCGGCTGAACTGCTCGGCTGCCTTCAGCAGCCTTTCGGTTCGACTGAATCACTGAATCAACATCACTTCCAGCTCTATTCAGCGGGAAAGAGATCAGTGATATATGTGAATGGATGTTCACAGATGTCTCTGCCCACTTCCCACCAACACCCGTGATGCCCATAGTGTTCAAAGTTCACTACAGCAACACTGAAACTCACAGTTCATGTCCCCTTTACTGCTTGTTAGGAATATGTAAACACTTTATTGTCCATAGAATGGGTACAGGTGCTGAACTCCAGGTTACTGTAATATTTAATACACAACAAGGGTGAAATACTTGTTTTGTTTATGGGGATCGGAATAAGCGCAATACTTTTTAATACCTTAATACTTGCTTTCCTAGCAGCTGGTACTCTCTGTTCCTAGAATATGGGTCAGCATCATCATCAGAGTCATCAGCATCCAGTGTACTTGATGATGTCAGTGATCTGTGACTGGTCGAGCAGCGTAGAACATCAAGATAATTTTTACCTTGGAGTACAAGGTAACCTAGGGTAACCTAGAGATTTAAGGCCCCATTCACACCTGCACATTCCGTGAACACACACCAAAGCATGTGTTTTTGTGCGCATTTGGCGTGCGTTTGTGGAACCACAGCACAACGCGCTGGTGGCACCATTCATTTATAATGGCACCCCAAACGCGGCCAGCAAGACGAGTGTTTTTGCTCTGTGTTTCCACGCATGAAAACGTGCACAAACACGGTAGCAAAAAAATGCAAAATGCATGTCGTGCAAAATACCACATGAGCTTTTTTTGCCGCGTTTGTCGGACGTATATAAACCGATTGAAATCAATAGGGACACGCGGCAAACACAGTACACAAAGGAATGGGGCCTAAGCTATATTATTTATTTCTGTTTGAGTTTTCCCTTCTTATTACCATACCAAAGCACATTTTGTTTTATGACACCTTTGGGATAATTTGGGATAAGACCAATGGCAGTCTAAAACAATCAATTAAAACAATGAAGCTTGATTTTAATTATGTAATTATAGACCAGCAGAACAGACAATTTTCCTAATTGTGTGTCAGTCAGATTCCGGATTTCAATTCAGTAGAGAAAAGTGCATTATGAGTTTATTGATTTATGTAGCAAACGCATTTGATGTTTTCTTCTTATTTGGAGGAAAACAATTCCAGTCTGCTTCATAGCAGATGTGGAACATAGTTAGAAAATGCTATAGTCTTCCTGAAGGTATTTTCTGAATTATGCCTCTTAATTTTCACCTCTGGCTATCATTCTGTCATTAAGACATAAGCTAGGCTAGTCACCATGTTTATTAGCTTATTAGCTGCCCATTTGAATTTACTTCTGTTTTGCAGGAAGTAAACATTATTCTTAAAGTTTATGTAAACACTAAAATCACTTTTTAAATAATCTTAAATATTGATGCAATTTCTACAATAAACTAGAGAGTTTGACACAAGTGAGCTATACTGTATCAGCAATCCTACATCACCTGGGCGTTACATCTAAAATGCTTTCTAGAATTTTACCACTATATTCTGGTCCAAAAGTTCAAGTGTGGGTTAACAGTCATCTGTCAGACACATTTTACATACATAATGGAAGGAGACAGGCATGTTCCCCGTCTCCCCTGATATTTTTTATTAACCTTGGAACCATTATTGCGGCAAATAGAAGCTGACAAAAACATACATTGTGTGGTAGTGGGTCACAGGGAGTACAAATGAGTGGCCTTTGCACATGGGTAATTGCTAATCCTGTCATGACCACATTTAACATTTTCCCAATTTGCTGAAACCACTGGAAGGCTTCCAACAGCTTTTTTATTTCAAGATGAACAGTGCTAACTCGTTCACACTTGTGGTTACACTCCCACAGGCTATTGTGCAGCACTGGCAACATAGCTGGAAGTCTAAGCCTTCCATGTATTTCAGAGTAATTACCATCCAACCTTTCTAACCTTAACCAACATAACTATGTAAAACGTATCCAAACAATTAAATAGAACCTCGCCCAGTGGAGCAATCCATCCTTTTTCTGGTTTGGCAAGAAAGCTATACTGAAAATGAATGTGGCACAGAGAATTATTTACTTCCTTGCAGACCTTACTGATACATCTGCCAAAAATCATTAAAAACACAACCCCTATTTCACACATTTGTTTCCGGACACAACCCCCCAAGATTATTAATGTAATCCCTGACCTCCCCAAAACACAGGAGGTATAGGATTGCCTGACATTTAAAGGTACTATTGGGCCTGTCAACCTGGTAGACACAGACTACTTAAGCATGGGTTTCTCTGGGATGCTCATTTTCAGCAACCCCTTTTAATTTTTCAGCATGGATTGGTAAACAATGCGTACAAAAATGTATACTTGAACATCCCCATATTGGCAATACTTTAAAGGGTTTTCATGGCATTTTTAAGTACTACAGCCTCTCCTCAAACCCAGGCCCCCTAAACACTATTTGGAACAATCCCAACTTCTCTCCAGGTATGTCTCTGCTTCCTGAAAAACTGACTATCACACCAATGTATGACTGCCCATCTCTTTTTTGTCAGAGGCACGTTTTGGGATAGACAATCTCTACTTAATAGGAAAAAAGAAAATAGCACTGCGTTTCAAACTCAAAAATTATATTCCTAAAATGTGGAAAAAAATAATAATTTTCAGATGAACAATTAGCGCTTTTCAATTGTTCATCTGAAATATGGTGAGCAATAGGAGTCGGTGAGTGCGGCCAGATCTTATCTTTGAGCACGGTTGGGAGTGGAGAGCACTGATTCACTAATTGTTTATGCATTCACGGACGTGGTGTTGATTATAAAAGTTGGAAGATATATCCCTACATATTTCAAGGACTTTATTGTATCCAGAAGTAATGGACTTCACATGTTGTACATCACTTGTGAGATTTAACACAGGATTTTCTATATGTACACATTTTATGATATGTACTAGCACGTTTGTTTTCCTATGTTTATTATGGTTTATAGCAGTGATGGCGAACCTTTTTGAGCCGGAGTGCCCAAACTGGATCACTAAACCAACTTATGTATCTCAAAGTGCCAACCCTTCAATTAGACCTGAATACTCTCCGGGGGGCTCTGCAGTTCTGAGGTGGTCTGTACAGGCTCTCAGGGGAGCTGTGCAGCTCTCAGACAGTCTATTATGGCTTTTGGGTGGGCTCTGTGGTCCCTCTGGTGGTATGTATGGGCTCTCTGGGGGGCTGTGTGGCTCTCTGGTGGGCTGTGCGGCTCTCTGGGGGGCTATAAGGGTTTTCAGGTGGTCTGTTTGGGCTCTCTGGGGGGCTGTGCGGGCTCTCAGGGGGGCAGTGTGGCTCTCGGGTGGTCTATAAGGGCTTTCAGGTGGTTTATATGGGCTCTCTGTGGGGCTATTCTGCATTGCTGTATAATTATCATACAGCAATGCAGAATACCACCAGCTATGCGGGACTACAAGTCCCAGCAATACATTATAATGAAAGTCAGCACTACACAGCAGAGGCATAACTAGAAACCTAGTCTTACCCGCAGCAATAATAATTTATTATTGCTGCGGGGAAGGGGGGCAATTATTATCGCTGCCTGGGGGAGAATTGTTTTTAGGCAGGAGTTAATAAAAAAAAACACAATACAATAATACAATACAATAATAATACAAAGCCTGCCGTGATTGACTCAGCGCCGAGCCAATCACGGCAGGCTTTCTATTCATGAATACAGGCTTTGAATACTTAATTGTCGGCTGCCGCAGCTCTCCGTGTTCCTCCGCGGCAGCCGAAAATGGTAAAATAGTCCCCTCTGTTCTGCTGTCAGTTCAGCGGGGGAGAGAGGGAACTACTGTATAACAATATTAATTGGACTGGGACCGCTATCGCTGCGTCCCTTTGGTAATGCGGACCAGGGCTCGCGTGCCAGCAGAGGGGGCCCCACGTGCCCACTCTGGCACGCGTGCCATAGGTTCGCCACCGCTGGTTTATAGTGTCTAGACCATTAGACCTAGAACTTTTTCTTATTATCATTAGCACAGGCATTATGCAACACAGGTGTTGTCTATGACACCAAATTGTTTATTACTTTGTGACAATTTCACATTTCATAATAAATTTTTTTCACATTTTAGGAATATAATTTTTGAGTTTTAAGCGCAGTGCTATTTTCTTTTTTCCTATTTTGGGTGTACTCACCTATTAAGCACAGCTGCTCTCAGAGTGTTATTTGATTTCTAGCACAGTTTTTTCTATCTAACAATCTCTACTTAATGCTTTAGACAGGAAAGACCTTCCATTCTGTTCATACGTAAAACCCAGACACTTTCTTAATAACCCTTCTTCACATCATTAAACAATATTATTTATTCCGATTCACTGAGACGCAAATTATCTGCCCTATATCAGACTTTGCTTTGAACTCCCATGCCAGGTACAGACCAAACACGCAAAAAAAGTGGGAGCAGGACCTCAATATCCCTCCACCTTAATACGACTGGGAAAGCAAACTTACTCACACTAAAGGGCTCTATCAGTGTCATATTTAGAAAAATACATTCTAAATATGCTCATGATGGTACTGATTACTGTACCACTTCACTCTAGTGATATATTTTTTGGGGGGGGGATTCTAACAAGAAGGGGGCACCTTTATTCTAATGTGGTGAAATAGTTAAATCACACAAACATTCTAGCAGATAATCAAGCAACAAATCCGTAAAAAATTGATTCAATCAGTTGTTTTTTTAAAGTGGTTTGTCCTGTGACTGATTTCAGCTCGGTGATCAAGTCATAATGGCGGAACGCGCGAGAGTGTGAAGTTGTGTGCAAGTGTACAGCTTATTTACGCTCATGGATTACACAGCGTATGGAAGATTTATTTCTGGAGTGCAACTTCCCTTTTTACACTTGGATTTAGAACAAATCCCTACAGGTGATTCACTAAACCAGGTTCATATGCCACTATGCTATAACCATACTGCTCACCGTAAATATAAGCAGACCCTTTAAATTCTTATACTAAATGCAGCTCAGTGGATAATTCCTACTTACTGAAAAAAAATGCACCAGCCTCTCTGAAGGACTTGATTCACCATTAATGACCTGTTCCCTTGTTTTTATCCTTAAATGCAGGTTGTGCTACAGTAGAATACTGTCACACCCACCCTGTACTCATATATATAGTGTATATATATATTATATTTCTTTCTTTCTCTCTATCATCCTACACACTTCCGCTATACTTGAATTTCCCCTACTGCTAGAATCTATACTGGCCCTCAGCAGTCACTCTCCTACATTTAAACACCATCCCTGTCACTGCTTTTACAAGCTATATGCTTTTTACCCCCTCATTGTCAAAATGGGACTTAATAATCCAGATTGATAACCTCTATAACCTGATAACATCTATACTTTGAATTTAAATTACATAAACAATTACAAGCCATATACTGCACATTAACCATAAATCCAGTACCATGAATGTGCACCTGCCAAGGGGGTTAACCACTACAACTCACAACCTTGCATATATGGCATTAGATCCTCATAATTCTGTTTATGTTACTTTGAATCGTATTTATGAAATGTCAGAAATGCTTGTCTTACGTTCTCTGTATTTTACATTTTTTTTTTCAATTAATGTTTCTTTACAGAAAAAAGAAAGAAGATGGAAGCCTGAATAAATTTATAGTTAATGTAAATGAATGTAAATACAGTATAGACAAGTGTCCTATTAATTTCCCTGTATATGTGTGAAACATAAAAAAACCCACCTGCAGCACATACACAAGGTTATTGTAATTAACTTGGGATTTAAAAGATTTAGTGCTCTGGGCATCAAGGTTGTGTGCAAAATGTTGTTTATAAAAGAATACTTAATCCTGTAATGCATTTGTGACTGTCACCATAAAATGTTTTCTATCTTTTAATGGATTGATTCATTTGTTGTTCGTGCTGTAAAGTGCCTATTTTTGTTTTCTGAACAGGTTGGCCATTTGGCAACACGATCTGTAAAATGAGTGGCATGGTTCAAGGAATTTCTGTGTCTGCCTCTGTTTTCACATTGGTGGCAATAGCTGTGGACAGGTAAGTGGAAAATGGGCAATTAAAGTTGAGCTCCAAGGATAATAAAAACAACATTTAATGCAGTTATGTATATAATAACATTGTTTTCTTAAATACCACTAGTGTGAGCACTATAATAATGTCAGTATCCTGTAATCTGCAGCAGACAAGCACTTAGACTGGGAAAATGAGGGAGCACGTGGAGCCAGAGTCTCAGCTGCATGCACATGTTCTAAAAGTTAAAATGCTTGCAGAAGTCATATGAGCAGAGGGAAGACCCTTGAGGGTCTCGCTGCTGCTGCTTCTTGCATATTCAGCAGGCTGTGGGTGTGTTCTTGACCAACCCAGGCTGATACTGCACTGCAGGTTACAAATCTGAGTGTGCAGTGGGTTAGGGTGACTTTATTACAAGACTGTATGTACAAAGTTACATATGAATTGGCAGGTAAAATGTTCAAATATTTGTATTTTAACTATGTATTTAGCTGCTTAACCCTACAAGCTTTACATATACAGTATAGCGTAAGAAAAAAAAAAGGAAAACCCATTTCAAACATACAGGATATGCAATTCAAAATATATTTTAGCTCGTATCAGAAAATAGGGAGACATTTGTTAAAAAGATTCTAATGTCCATATAGTAGGTAACATGGTAAGAATCAGTTTAATATATGGTTCCACTGATATCCTCTATTTACAATAGTGTGTTATCCTCTATTTACAATAGTGTGTTCTACACACTATTTTTGGAGGTGTAAACATACTGGTTCTCTTTTATTTTTATTAGTCCTGTCCCCAATTGCTTACTAAGACTGAAGTAAAAAGGAAGCATACCAGAAATTCCACATTATCCTGAAAAAAACATTTGTAGACACCTCGAAAACTAACAGGGACTAAATGCTTAATAGTGCTTGAATGGGAACAAAATGTTTCTCCTTTAATAAAAGACCCATACAAGTCAATCCTATCTTCTATGTTGCACACTGCAGTTGACACTGATTAATTAAACTATGATAGCTTGCTCTCAAACTTTATCAGCATTATGGTATGTTAATAGTCAACAGAGTCTAACTACATTGGAGGTTTATCACCTCACTTAAACTGCTGAATCACAGGTTTGCTCAAATTTATACTGTATATACTCATTTTACATCTTTCCTCATAGAAGTCTTGGTTTCCATACACTGCAATGATGATGGGCAATTAAATCCTAAACAGCTGTATGCTTGCATGAATTGGAAATAACAGGTTATGTAAGATTTAGCTGTGTCTGTGCTGTAATCCAAGTGTTATGGGTACACAGTTGGCTTGACAGCAAAAAAGGAATGATTGGCATGGCCCCACTACTGCCCTTAGATGAGGTATAAACCCCTTAATTTTTTTATTTGTATTATAGGTGAGAAATTAAAATGTATACTTTTTCTAGAAGGACTCCTGTGCTTCCCACTGGTCTAGTGAAGGGCTTTTTGGTTCACCTTGCCATAACCTGTTTGACTATACTTGGGTCAATGAGGTTGATCTACTAAAGAAAAATAGGCTGTTCAATTTGCAAGGGATTTTCCGCTTAGCCTAATGAATGTGGTAAAAATTCACTTTGCAAAGAATATCAATCTCATGCAAGTAAAATAAAACAAAACTGTATTTTTGCTTGCACATAACAAAATGATGGAAGTCAGTAGAGCTTCACCTCATTCACTAAGCTAAGGGAAAAAAATGACCTTGTAAAGTGAAAATTCTGTTGCAAAATGAATAGCCTATTTGTCTTTTGTAAATCAACTCCAATAAGTGCATAATGAATTGTTAAACTGACTATAACTTGGACTTAAAAAAATAACAATAATAATAGTTTTTTCTTTAAATGTTAGCCAAAATTTGTGCAAATTGTTTAACATTATTTTATAAAGAAGTTTTTAGCCAAAATATTACTTAACTTGTTTTTCTTGTAGAAATGCTGTTAGAGCTTAAAGCCTATCTCCGGGGGAAAAAAACCCTTCCCTTGCAGTGAGGCTACCTGCTCGTTAATGTCTAGAGGACCTGTGTAGAAGATTTTTGCTTAGCTGATCCCCACTCCCTCAGCAGTCGTAGCTCACCTCGTCTCGACTACACTCCTTGTTGGGGTCTGTTCCTTAATGTCTTCACAGCTAATGCAGGGCTATTGGCCCTTCTTTGAATGTGATGACAGCAGGCCTCTGACCTCTGGAACATAGAGGGGAAGAGACTACAAGTGCTGGTCTTGGGGCCTGTGAGAGCAAGGATCCGGTAAGAAAAAGTATTTTGCAGTAGACAATAACGAGCAGTCACCCCTTGCAGTGCAGGGGTATCATACCTCAAGGTGAGTTTTTCTCCAGAAGATAGGTTTTAAACGTATCTAAACCCAAAAGAAAAAATGTAATATATTGCAGCTTACTTATCTACAGATGTGGTGGATGCATTTGTTTTCTTTTTAGTCTTTTTTTTTCTTCATTTTTACCTGGTAATCCAGCCAGTACGTTTCTCATCTTCATTTAACAGACCAAGCTGTTCAGCAAAGGGGGCAGTTAGAAGGTTGAGACAAACCATTCAACTATGACAGAGTGCATACAATGGTCAGATTTTATTTATATATCTAAAACCTTTATCACAAAAGGAAGAGATCTTTTGCTGTAACTTCTTAAAAACTGTTAGCTGAAATTCAGCTTTAATTTGTTAGTCAAGTCAATCTACATGTGCTCGTGAATCTAACACTACATTTCCACAGGTTGACAATGATGGTGTCCAAGGGTGGCTCCCATTGCTCCTCCATAGAGTGAAGCCACCCTTAGAGCTTGTTCACACCATATACAGTGTGTTCCAGCGTGGTTAGCCGCTGGAATGCTCTGTATCGCACCCTTGCCAGGTCCCTGTGTTTTGGGACGGGAGGGGCCATTGCGGTGCATTGAAGTCAATGGCACTTCTGCCACATCCCCCCCCCGCCCCCCCAGCAGTGTGATTGCCCACACCACAATGCGTGGAACATCAGTGCCTGCATTGTGGTCCAGTGCGATCAGAAAAAATGCTGCATACACAATTTTTTTCCCGATCGCACTGAACCAGAATGCAGGCATTGTTGATCGCACTTCCACGCCCCCTCCCACCCCAGAATGCAGGGAGCTGGCCAGCGTGTAATAATGTGTGTTTGAGCAGCTAACCGTGACGGAACTCACTGTATTTGTTGTGAACGAGCCCTTAGGTGTTTATTCCAAGACCAAAAAAGCACCCCAATGTATCCCTAGTATCCCTATGGTATTTCTGGACTCTGTCCACACCAGCACATTACATTCCGGTCCAGACAAAAAAAGATACTGCTTGGAAACACATGGAAAACACACACAAACAGATGCAAACGCAGTGGACTGCGCCTGAAAGCCCATTTTAAGCTAAAAAAAAAACACACCGTAACGCGGCAAAAACGCTCCTGGAACTACGTTTGCAGATCTGCTCCGGATCTGGTCCGGACATGGTGTGAACATAGCCTTAGACAGAAAGTGTGTTATAGATAAAAATAAAGACCTAATGAAAGAAACTAATGCAGCCATCACATATAAGGATTGGTAAACTGCAATATACACTCACTGGCCACTATATTACACCTTTGGTAAGCTGCAATATACAGTATAAAATGTCTCTTGTTGGGTTTAGATACGCTTTAAGAAAAAGCATTCCTTATGTTTTGCAAATGAAAACTAATGCCTGCAGTTGTAAATCCAGGTCAATGTTGGATTAAATGACATTTGTCTTGATTTTGAGATTAGCTTGCCCCTTCAGGTTTGCTAAACTCTTGAAAAGATTTCAGAAAATGTCTCCCACAAGGCTTTTATATAACAGTTATGTGTGAATAAGCACACACCAGTTCAAATCCTTTTTCTAGCCTGCTGCTTCGAATTTTGTGGTATGCCCTTTCAAAGTTGCTTTCTATGCTAAAGAAATAGAACTCAGCATAGATTTACAGAATTTTGTAAAAGGCTTACTTACCCAAACACCGAAAAAGTGCCTGAATCTCATCCGCTTCTGCCTTTACATAGCACACCTCAATTAGATCACATAGTAGTATTACCACAGTTTGTTGGTGCTGCATTAAACAAAACAGGAGGCTGGTGGAGCTTAGTCAGTCTCTAAAAAATGCAACTGCATGTACACATCAAAGCAGTTAGTTGAAGCTGAGTTGTAGTAAAGTGACTCAAGCATCGGATATATTTTTCAGGTGGATGTATGCTAAGTATTGTACATGTGTAACACTTAAAGGATTGTATTACCACTTACAGGAATTTGTCTTTGCTTCGGTATCATCCAGAGTGAGCATTTAATTCCTGGAGTAAGATGCTGGCTTAGATGCCACAGTCATGAAAATGCTGGTGCCTGTGCAGTTTTTTTTAATACGAAATTCGGATACGGAATCCGTTAACGGAATTCGTATTTTGTTTTGTTTGACCAATCAGAGGTTGGAATTCGGAATTCGTATTTCGGATACAAAAACAACTGCCACATAGACTCCAATATTAACAAAGATATTTTTGCTTTTTAACTTCATCATAACGAATGTTTGTAAATTTACGAAAATGTGCCGAAACTAACGAAAATCCGTATTTCGTACGAATCCGAATTGAGTTTCGTATACGAATTATGAAATATGAAATAATGGATATTACGAAACGGAACGAAACGAAATGGAACACATTTTTTGACGGCGCACAAGTCTAGCAGTTTGTGACTATTTTCCCGTTTTCATTGCTGTGATAGTTTAATTGACAATTACTCGGTCCTGGGACAATGTACCCAAATACATTTTATATAATTTTTCAAAAAAACACAGACTTTCTTTTGGTGCTAAATAACCCTTCATGACCGGACTGTTTTGGCCATGTTGTACATTAAGGACCATGGCTGTTTTAACACTTCTGCACATACATGTCAAACAAGAATATGGGGTCTATTCACAAAGCTACCGAAGGATCTAGCCGTAGCTTCGGCTGATCCTTCGGGTAGTTTCGGCCCCAGGACCCCTTCGGTTCAGGGCTGCTGTATGGGCTATTCACTATAGCCCTACAGTCCCCGAAGTTGGCTGAGCTGAGCATGTTTGCTGAGCATGTTTGGCCGACCCGAAGCCACCTGATGTACGGCTGATTTCAGCTGATATACAGCTGAAATCAACCGTACAGGCCTGAAGTGAATAGCCGAACAGTGTTCGGCTCACTTCACTTCAGGTCGGTTGTTCACTGGGCTGCCTACGGCAGCTTTGTGAATAGACCCCTGTATTTTCTGAAATCTGAGGCCTTGTAGAATAAAAAAAATGGCAGCTGCATTTTATACATCACATAAAATTTGCACAAATGTTTAACAAATCTATATTTTCAGCAAAAAAAAAATGTAATTCATTTTTGTGCACACAAATTTAATACCCATTTTTTGGGGGGTAAAATATAAAAGATGGGGCTACATTGAGTAAATAGATACCAAACATGTCACACGTTAAAACTGGTGCAAATCTATAGTGCTCAAAAGTTCCCCATAGGCGATGCTTCAAAAGCTTTTACTGCTCATCAGTTTAGAGTTAACAGTGAATTCTGGCCCTAGGATTATTGCTCTAACTCCAAAGTTTGTGGCGATACCTAACATGTGCGGCACAATCGTCGCCTACGTACATGTGCATGCCTTACGTGTGCATTTTCCTTCCCATGCAGATGGTGGGGGCTGCGTTGTTGGTTTATATTTTTTGTTTTTCATTTATTTACTTTTTTTAATCACTTTTTATTTTTTTTTATATTGCACATAACTTTATTGCTATCACATAGGTGTTAACAAGCCCCTATGTGATAGCATTTGTAGATGATAGGTTCTCTTTATTGAGACATCTGGGGTGTTTTTGACCCCAGATGTCTCCCCTGGCCTTCAATACAGAGGATCGAGCACAGCATTGTACCCAATCCCCTTTGTAAGCTGGCTTCTGACAGCTGTGACTTGGCAAGCACTGTAAGCACAGCACTTCCTGAGTCACTGCTCACAGAGCAGATCAGGAGATGGACATTCCCCGTTGTGCTCCCGCTCTCCATCCTGACACTAATTGCTGTAGTCTCAGGTCCCCCAGAGGAGCAGAGGACCCCAAAAAGCACAACGGGGAGGGGCATCCTGCAGGTTGCTACAAATGATCTGGGCAGCTGTACAGCCATCAAGATCACTTGTAGAAAAAGAGAATCGCCCATTAAAAAATGAAACCAAGATCATGGCTGCAGCCATATACCAGCTTTAACGGCAGCCAATCAAAGTGATTTGGGAACGATCATGTGACTCCCGATTCACTACTGGTTGTTACTAATCTGTCTCGGATGCGAGGCAGATAGTAACAGTGGAAAAGCAGCGGTAGTGATTACCGATCGCTCCCGCTGCTTGTTTTGGTTCATGGTGGTCCAGAACCCTTGTCGATCGTCAACGTGATTTTTGTAATGTTGGTCCCAAGCCGTCATGGGTTGTCCAGGGTTAACTAACCACTGGATTTTTTTATTTTAACTATATAAGAGGGGGAAAAAGACCAAAAATATTGAAAAAAAATGTTCCCTTACTTTTTGTTATAAACATATCAAGGAAATATACCTGGACACTACAAAATTCCACAAATGACCACTTTTTGTAAAGTAGATAGCTCAGTCATCTCATTTGTTGCCATACATTTTGAAAATGAAGGAAAATGTCAGTATTGTGGTGGTTAAACCATGAAGCTATACAGTGCATCATTAATGTACAGGTCATACACAGAGGGAGGATGGAGATGAAGGGGTAATGTGCAGAAAAAATCAGGTGAAGACATTAATATACAGGCACTACAGGGGCAGGAGGCAGATGAGATGTACAGGACACAAAGGGGGTGAAAGGCTTAAATGATCCCTCATTGCCTTTTTTGTCTGTATGTCTTGATTCATAAAATTGTCCTTCTTCTGCTTTCTCCATTGTGAGAGGAAGGGGAGGACTTCTAAATGTAATTAGCAATACTATTTACATTTATGATCACTGTAATGGGCTATCACAGCAACCACAAACCTCTGTGCATTTTGCCTAAAATCTGCAATCTAATGACAGTGCAATCATAGACACTGGGGGAAATTCATAAAAACTGGAGCAGACAAAATCTGGCCATCACTACATTTTTAAACACTTCAGTACTGGCATGTTACACCCCCTTAATTACCAGGCCATTTTTCAGTGCTGTGCAAGGGTGACTCCGTCACTCAACACTAACAAAATTAATTTTATATTATTTTTTGGGTAGTGGTATTTTAGTGGTATTTCATAACCATTTAAACAAAATATATATTTCTTATATATATATATATATATAAGAGCCTGCTTCTCTTAAGTGTGTTTAAAAATTATAGCTATGTAATAATGTCAGCACAGTACAAAAATCTACGACCCCTTCTTGGAAAGTAGACACTCCAAGGTGATCTGATTGTTTTGCCGCAATTTTTGGGAAATTAAGAAACATGCCAGTATTGAGGGGGTTAAAACATGGAGCTTGGTAATCGTGCACAAGGTACAATAAATGTACAGGTCATACAGGACAGAGGGAGGAGGGGGTGAAGGGGTTAATGAACAGATCACATACAGTGGGAGGATGGAGGTGAAGGGGTTAATGTATAGATGTGCGTGAGATGGGAGGTGAGAGGGTTAATATACAGACAAGAGCACAGACAGAATGCAGATGATATAAGCAGGAGAGGAGGGGGGTAAAAGTGTTCATATTATTTGAAACTTTATTTTTTTTCTGCTGCTGCAGCTTGTTTTTACTAGTAAAAAGTACTCGCTTTACTCTCCCCTGCCTCTGATGTGAGAGGAAGGGGGGGGGGCTTGACAATGTAAACATTGTTATGTGATCGCTGTGATACCCAATCACAGCAATCACAAGACACAAAGCCGGTCTGATCGGCTATGTGTCTAAAGCTGCTGCTCTCCCCTGTCTAATTACAGCGGGAACAGCAGCTTCAGCAGCCACATGCACACAGATGTTCACAGGAGGACATACATGTACACCCTCCTGGAACAATGGGGCTGCGGACAGGCCACTGTATATATACTGTTATAATGTATAGTGGAAGTGATGTGGTTAAGAGTCTGTTCACAACAGTCCTCATGCCTTATGCTCCATACAACACGTACACACTGGGGGGCATTGTGTAGGGATGGGGCAATGCATTGTTACAATGTATCATGCTTTTTACTTTTCTCATTTTTTAACATTACAAAAAAAAACTTAATTGAACGTCATGCACAGCAGCATGTTGTAATGCGCTGTGGTACATTGTCATGCGTTGGTGTGCATTGTGCTGTGTAAAAATGCAGACATGCTGCCCTATTATGCAACAAATACCAAGGCACAAGCACGGTGTGAACAGGGAACATAAAGAACAATTGTTTTGTACCCTCACATTGAGCCTATGTTGATCAATGCAGACCAACGCACCTGGTGTGAAGAAGCCCTAAAATATCTCAGATCTTTAAACAGGAATATACCTTAGCATGTCAGCGTTGAGGTACATGTCATGTGCTAGATTTAATCCTCACTGGATTAAAGACAATGTTTACAGTGGTTTGGATCAATTAGTAGTGAGGATTTGAGAGCAAATGCAGTAAAAACCTTAATACCAAACAGATATTTAAAAGCATGAGTAAATATCAAAGAAACATCACTTCTCCAAAACATGTGTCCGTTAAAAAGGAAGTAAGTCATGTTCTGATAGCTAAACAGAAAAGTAATATATGTCAAGACCTTCAAGACAGTTTTTTTTTTTTCAGTGTATGACTAGCTTGACATAAATAAAATGTAAATTCTTATGTGCATCTACACCACCATTTCTCAACCTTTTTTTTTAGGGCTGGTAATGATTAAAAATTTCCTCTTCGATTAATCTAATTTTTTTTTAATCGATTAATTTTGATTAATTATAACGCACATACACATCCAACTACATTGGCCTATACACATACAGCACAGCAATGAAGTAATAAAATGAACTAGGATCACACTAATCCAGCACGTTATTAATCTCACGTGCCCCACTCAACATGGTCGCCGCTTGAGTGGGGCAACTCAGAATAATAACGCGCTGGATTAGTGTGATCCTAGTTTATTTTATTACTTCATTGCTGTGCTATGTGTGTATAGCTAATCGTATGCCTTTTTTCTTTTCTGACTGACGGTCAGGCCGTGGCTCCCGATGTCAGAAAAGAAAAAAAAAACGATCCCAGGGAAAGGTTTAATCTGCTCGATTGAGCAGATTAAACCTTTCCGGTAAAAAGTGTGTCTCTCCCGGGTGTACTCACCGGCCCAAGCAGCTCCATCAGGTAACGAAGGGGAGGAGTCCAGTGACGTCACGAACATCGACATCACCGGACTCCTCCCCCCTTCCCTTCGTTAGCTGACAGAGCCACTTGTGGTAGGGGGGAGGAGTCCGGTGACGTTGATGTCCGTGACGTCCTAACATCAGAGTACTATCGTCACATCAGAAGTTACAGCTACAGCAGCATGGCAAAGGGTGGGAGGTGGAGCAGTTAGGTGAGCTTCCATCCTTTTCTGAATGTTTTCCACTGCTGCTTCATTCATTTCCATGGTACTGGTGTCCGACCTGCCTGCACCATGGGAAGGCATCAGTGGCGTAACAATCAGGCGGCCGCTATGGGGCCCGGGGTACAGTGGAGTGTGGGCCGCCTGGGTCGCTATGGGATCCTCTGCTGGTGGCTTTCATTGGCGGCTGAAATTGCATACGCATGCTGTTCAGATCACAGTAATCTGTGCAGCAGCGCGTTCCTCTCCACAATGAGAGCCAGCAATGAGAGCCACAGCGGCAGTGGAGGAGGCGGGGCCCGTGGTCGGCAGCAGGGGAGGAGGTGGGGCCCGGTGAAGGAGGCGGGCCCGGCGACGGAGAAGGAGGCGGGGCCCATCAGCGAACGTGGACGAAGAGGAGGCGGACAGGTAAGGAGTGCGAAGAGCCCACCTGGTTGCACTCCTTATGTTCTGTAAAATATATTTATATTTGGTGACTAATGATGTAATTCTGAAATTCATAGATTAAATTAGTATGTAACCATCACCTGTAGCTCTGCTAAACTTTCTAATGAAAGCAGGCTGAAAAATAACTGTTGATCATGTTATCTCTCCCATCTTCATTCTCTCACTGCACTGGAAGAAAGAAAAAAGGGATCTAATGGGCTGCATATTTGCAAAATACATAATTTCAGATTAGCCTAATTGACCTATTCTGAAATTGTTCTTTTTTTTAAATATTGTAACTCTGAAGAATATTAGGACACACACCTGTAATAAAAAAAATGCAGTTGCTGTGTGCTGTGTGCTGTGTGCTGTGTGTTATATTGGAAAATGAGATCTTGGCCATACGTGTTAATAAAAAATGTATGTGTTTTTTCATGCATTATAAAAGCACTGACTAATTTGATCCAAATGGGAGTTTACATGCAAATGGAGTATAAATTCATTATTTATACTCCATTTATTTTTTATACTCTTATTTATTTTTTAATCTTGTGTTGTTTCTTAACATTAAGGGTTCAAGCACATGAGCATATTATTTTATGTATGATCTTGCTGGCAGCAAGATATTATTTAAAGTCTTGTCCAGGGGTGGACTGACAACAAATAGGGCCCCCAAACAATACAAGATTATGGGACCCCTTGTGCTGCACCCATATATAAGCCCCACCTGCATAAAAATCATTGTGTTACAGAAATTATTTCTCCACACTATTTTCAAATATTGGGCCAATTCACTAAAAGATGAATTGCCAGGGAATTGGTAGGAGAATTTCAAAATCTAGACCAATATAGGCAATTTGGAAAGTGAGCTAAATGGACCTCAGACCAGCACCACTGCACTGCAGACCTCAGCCCAGCACCAACGCATGACAGACCTTAGACCAGAATCAATGAACGGCAGACTGGGCAGTTAAAATGACGCATACACAACAACATCTCCAGGATCAGCTATCACACACATTCTGATCCCTGTGGGATGTCACCCACAAACACGCATTAATAGGCAGCTCCGTTTCCTACTGGTCTCAGCAGAGGCAGATGCAGAGGTTTTTCGCCAGTGGCAGATGCGGAGGGGCTTAGCTGGGGCAGATGCAGAGGGTCTCAGCAGGGGAAGATGCAGAGGGTTTCACCAGTGGCACATGTGGATGTTTTTACCAGGGGCAGATGCAAAGGGTCTCAGCAGGGCAGATAAGGAGGATCTCACCAGGGGCAGATAAGGAGGGTCTCACCAGGGGCAGATGTGGAGGGTCTCACCAGGGGCAGATGTGGAGGGTCTCACCAGGGGCAAGTGTGGAGGGTCTCAGCAGTGGCAGATGTGGAGGGCCTCAGCAAATGCAGGTGCAGAGGGTTTCACCATTGGCAAATGCGGATGGTCTCAGCAGGGGAAGATGCAGAGGGTTTTACCAGTGGCACATGTGAAGGGTTTCACCAGTGGCAGTTGTGAAGGGTCTCAGCACGGGCAGGTGCGGAGGGTCTCAGCAGGGGCAGATAAAAAAGGTCTCACCAGGGGCAGATAATAGCAGGGGAAGATGCAGAGGGTTTTACCAGTGGCACATGTGAAGGGTTTCACCAGTGGCAGTTGTGAAGGGTCTCAGCACGGGCAGGTGCGGAGGGTCTCAGCAGGGGCAGATAAAAAAGGTCTCACCAGGGGCAGATAAAAAAGGTCTCACCAGGGGCAGATAAAAAAGGTCTCACCAGGAGCAGATGCAGAGGTCTCACCAGTAGCAGATGCAGCGGTCTCACCTGGTGCATATGCGGGCACCATTCCTCCAGTGGAGTGCCCGAAGCTCAGGAATCCAGGGACCAGATCTCAGGGGGGCTTCCCAGCCTTGGGCCCTTGTGCAGCTGCACCGGTGGTAGGTCCACCCTCGGGCTCTACACCCCCCCACCCATTGTGACACCCCCCGCCATCTCCATGCTCTTTGCGGCCGAGCTTCTGCAAAACTAGTAGATGCGACTGTGTTAAAGCGGCGACAGCAGTATCTGGTGGGCGGACACTGCCGTCGCCACTTTCACACAGCCGCATCTACTAGTTTGACAGTGGCGCAACCAAAAAGAGCATGGAGATGGTGCACACAGCTACCTCTTCTTTCATGCGGGCTGAAAAGGGCAGCGGGGGGGTCAATGACGGGCCCCCTCCTGGCCGCAGGCAGTGCCTGAATGATCAGTCCCTCCCTGGTCTTGTCTGTACACTATAGGCATGTAACATTTCTGTGCTGCGTTATGAGTACAGCATATAGTATAAATGTACCCTTTTAGCCATATTCATTTCTAGAACACTATGCAGACCCTGATGCCTAGATTCCTTAATTGACAGGATGTAGACAGCCTCCGACACCTTGAGTCCTTAGTTGCTAGCACACAGGGAGCTGATGCCACCTAGCGTCCTTAGTTGTTTTGGGATGCAGAAGACCTTTCAGGGCCAACATGTTAAGTCAATAATGTGTAATCAAGCTGATTACACCTTGTTAATATTTACATATCAACCATGAGCAGGCCAATAGAGTAAATTTTTGCGGTAAACATATAAATGTTAGCACAAGCCTTTACATATGTACGATGTAAAATAAGGTCCATATGGAAGACCGCTGATGCAGAATTTTCGATGCTGATCTTACAAAGCTGCTTTGCAAGTTTTACTGGTCTTTGCGCACTGTGTGTATGGGCTCATAGAAAATAATACACCTGCATTCAGATTCATAAAAAAAACATAAAGCAGATGTACAGATAAAAATGCAGCTTTGTTTTTTTCCTGCCATGTGCATGGGTCCTTATAGTGCAATTTAGATGCACTAAGAATCACTATAAAAGGTTTGTGCTACCCACAAGAAGCAACTTGACAGACCACTGTGTTAACAGGAAAGTGTTCTGTATTTTAAGTAAACTTATGTTTTGAGATGTTATTACATTGTTTTCATATGACCTTTTGATGTGAACATTTTATGTGTTTTCTCAACCATATTTCTGTTATTGTTTTGATTGCAAAGATTTGTAGACTAGCCAATAGAGGGAGCTCTCAGTGTGTTAGTGTAGCTACTCAGTCTGTTTTTTAATAACACCCATAAGGAGTTAATTTTTTTCAATAAGTTCTTTACTGTAGATTTACACTGTGAGAAGGAGCAAAAAAAAATACAGCTATTGGAAAGCAGAAAGCAAAGGATGCATAGGTAATAAGCAAATGTGTCTGTCTCCATGTACATACATAACTGCAAAATATAAGTTTAATAATCAACACATTCCATAAAGATGATCTCTTTTAATTGTTTATAAAAACATAGAAAAAAGCTATATATTCTCTTTAAAGTGATCCTATGGATAACACAGTGTCGCATTACTAACACTAGCAAATGGCAGAAGCTGTCAACACATAACTGTTCATGTAGAAACTGAAGTCAGGTGACCCATGGTGCTTCCTGAACCAGCCATGCAACTGACAATTTTGCAATTGCACACAACCATGCCCCTCCCATATGACAATGCTTGGTCCTGCTAAAGGATGCTCACTCCCTGAACATTACATGGTGAAATGGAGAAGGGGCAAGGCCTTATCTCGATTACATCATGGCAGGGAGTTCGGAGTCCAAACCTTTTTTTAGCTAGGTGCTACTGGTGTTAGTTTCGTGAATTTCATTATTAAACAGGCAACCATTTAGGCAGCCATCCAGGCGCCCTGTGCGAGAAAGCTCTACAGCGCACCTCAGTGACCACACCCCTCAGTAACTACACCCCTCAGTGGCTACTCCCATTTCTCCAATATTCGCACCATTCAAAGACTCCCATTTTGTTAAGCCCCAAAGAAACATATTAAAAAGTATGATAAAAATAAAACTTATCTAAAGGTGTTAAACTTGTAGGCACAATATTAGTATTCTTATTAAATAAAACAACAGAAGGCAAACAACCATGTCAAATAAATAAATGTCAAACTAAAATAGAGTCTATAAAAATAAAGTGTCAGGATGTCATGCCGACCCTTTTTTCAAGTAAGTTCGCGATGCCGCAGCTGAAGCGGATCCCTACAATTATGTCTGGATCCGCCCAGCTGCGTGAGTGACAGCTGGCACTGCCTATCTAGAGGCAGAGCCAGCTGTACCCGCCCCCTCCCTGTCACGTCTGCAGTTTTTACAATAGTGGATCTCAACTGCGGAGTAATAGGATCAATCAGATACGAATCTCAGGCGTCACTCACAATCTCAACGGTGAGTTTGAGATTCTACCATCACGTGATCAAAGGAAAAACAACACAACTCAACACAGTACTATTGCTTCATAGACTGTGGGTTGGTAGTTGAAAACCTAGAATGCAGTGGCTGTTGATGTCACATGACGCCATGCATGCGTGGTGTCAGGTGATGTCACACGCTGATATAGGCGCCGCCATCTTGGTGTATACCTAGATATACACCAAGATGGCGGCGCCAAACACGTGCAGTGTTATATTTTTTATTTATTTTTATTTATTTTTTTACTGTTGGGGGGGTTGGGGGCTTCAGAAGAAATATTAGGGGTCTAAACACAAAGTCCTCAATTTCTTTATCTGCAGCCTCTGCGCTCAATGAATGTGAAGCACTCAGTACAGAGGCTTACCATTTCTTTTAGAAACTGATGATAGTAAAATATTTTACTATCATCAGTTTATGAATGGGGAGGAGCCTCTGTACTGAGTGCTACTCCCCATTCAGAAATGTATGAATGAACAGGAAGTGAGGTAAATCACTTCCTGTTCATTCACTATGTGTCACCAGTTATTTACAAACATTGGAGTGATCAGACGATCACTCCAGTGTTTGTTCCGCACACACTGAGTATCTGTAAATGTCACAGATATTTACCGATCCTCCGCTCGGCCACGCACACAGCCGCTGTCATCCTGAATCGAGGACAGCGATGAAGCGGGCAGGGGGAGGAGGGATTGCTGTCATGTCGGATTGCCAGCGGTGAGGAGAAGAGAAGCCGCAGGCTGTAGCCGCGCGGAGGACAAGCTGTGTCAGCCGCCTGGCGCCCTTGTTGCCATGGCACCCTGTGCGGCGGCACAGCTCGAACACCCCAAAGGTCATACAGTCCTAGGATTTATTGGCAAGGCAGGAGACCTGATTTTTGTCTGCTGCTAAGTAAAACTCTTAGGCCAGATTCACACTGGGGCACAGAGGGGACGCGCATCACAGGACTGCGCATTCCGACCTATTGGATTCCTGGATGTGCACCAACCGTGGAAAAGAAGTACATGTCGCAAATTTGGTGACATGCACTCTGCATTTTTTCCAATGCATCTGTGCGCACTCACACACACAAAGGCGCCGGAAAAAACTGCCTTTGGTCAGTGCATTTGGGGTACCATTAGCTAGTTACGCCTTTGTGCACGTGTCATTAACATGCTTTGAAGAGCGTGCACGTTTGATGCACAATCATTATAGGCATTGGTGTGAATGGGGCTTTAGGTTTTTCGCCCCACTCACCTATGACTGGCCAGTGCAAGGAGAACAAGCAGACTAACAAGCTCTCCCTGTCACTGTTCTGAGCATAACTGATTGGCTCCTTGTACTGTTTCTCCCTCTCCCTATCTGAGCTCTGCTGTATAGGAGATTGCAAGAAGCTGATACCATTGTTAAATTTCTGTGCTTACACTGCAAGTATTTAAAAAATATTGTTAATGATGTATTAAAAAAAAAAAAAAAAACCTCACTGTGTGCGACCACTGCAGAGGATTAGGCGATTTACTATCATATTACTATTCATATCACCGATATTCAAAATTCAAATATACATAATCAAATGTTTTCCAAAAATCCATCAGGGAAAATTAAAAATTAGAATAAAAAATAAAATTTTTATTTTATAAAATTCATTCAAGAACCTCCATTGCGGCCACACCCACAGACCATTAAATAGACTAAATTCCCAATGGATTATCAAACACTTATAAATGTTCTATTTCATATTTTGTCAGGATAGCCAAATATAAACAAACTAGTTAGTAATAGTTAAAAAAGTGCATTTGATTAATGAAACACCTAACAAAGTCTTAAAGGGGGGTAAAGGTACCCCTAGGCACTCCAGCAGAGGTAAGTATTTGCATATGAATTCCAATGTATAATGCCTCTAAAAATTGCAAATTGACTTCAATGTGTTTGCAGGTTGCACTCTGCACTCACACTGTTTTTTTTTCCCTTCAAGAGCTGTGTCAGCAATTTTAAAATCTAATAGTCTAAAAGTACCCTAAGGGATTGATATTTACAATGATATAAATATACTTTGTGTAACAAAATAAAAAGTGTTTCAAGCTGTGCTGTTTAATTAACCTAATTTACTCTGGCAAGTAAAATGCTCACATTTCAGTTGAAATAGACTAACTTTACAATGCCTTTCTGCTTTAATTCTTGTCATTGCAGGTTTCGTTGTATTGTTTATCCCTTCAAGCAGAAGCTGACCATCTCTACTGCTGTTGTCATAATCGCAGTGATCTGGGTTTTGGCCATCGCCATCATGTGTCCATCTGCAGTTATGTCACATGTTAAAGAAGATAAACACTTTCGAGTTGTTTTAGGCAACAGCAATCAAACTACTCCCATTTATTGGTGCCGTGAGGACTGGCCTAACCCACACATGAGAAAAATATATACTACAGTACTCTTTTCCAACATCTACCTTGCTCCACTCTCTCTTATTGTTATTATGTATGCTAGGATAGGCATTACTTTATTTAAGAGTGAACTGAACGTTGATAGTAAGAATCACCAGCAGCAAAGGCATGCTGTTTCCCGAAGGAAGCAAAAGGTTATTAAAATGCTGATTATTATTGCTTTGCTCTTTATTTTATCTTGGTTACCTTTGTGGACACTGATGATGCTGTCAGACTATGCCAACTTGAGTGAACACCAATACCAAGTTATCAATATTTACATTTACCCGTTTGCACACTGGTTGGCATTTTTTAATAGCAGCATCAACCCAATCATTTATGGTTTCTTTAATGAAAACTTCCGTCGTGGGTTCCAAGCTGCCTTCAAGCTCCAGCTTTGTTCGGAAGAGATGGAGAGGAGAACCATGTACTCACATCGAGCACAAGGCAATGCAATTTTACCAGCCACCTCACAAAATCAAGGGCGCCAAGAGTCAGCTTTTGAAAAGCAAAGCAGTGATGACATAGAATCTGACAAACGGAAACCGCTAACAAGTGACCAGGATTTAATCATGGAAGATTTGGAGAAAATTTCAAATAACAATGGGATCCAGAAGGACATGGTTTGAGAAAGAAACTCTTAACAGTTTAATCATTGCATGTGTTGCAATTAATTTAAAAAAATTAATACTTTGTTTGCCATGAAAACCAAGTTAAACACACGAATATTGCCTCATTGACATTTTTCCGTTGACCAGTGCCACATTTTTTTGTAAACAGCTTTGTACCACCATTACATTGAATACCTGTATATAATGTCAGTTTATATGTATTGCAACAACAGTTTTGAAGCAACTGTAAATAAAGCTATTGCTATTTTTGTGAAAATCAGAATTCTATTACATTACATAGGATATGCAAATGCTTGCACTAGCTTATAAAAAGTGCATGTTTTTGGAAAATTGCCACCTCTCATTGTGCCATTCAAAATCAGTGCTCGGAACCCTTATGTTTCTCCTGAGTGGCATTTATAATGTCATTAAGACAGAAAACTTGCTATTTAAACTGATGGGAAAGTCAACTGAAAACAACAAGCTTGTTATCATGTGTGATTTGGGCCATGAAAATAATGGATGAAAAACGAATTGTAGCACTAAAGCAAACAGATTTTTTGTCAAAGTAAAAAGATAAATAACTTGGAGTTGTTTAATTAACCTGACTTCTTATCTGATGTACAGGTAATGAGACATTTAGGTGACATGGGCCATTATTGGTCTAATTTATTAAATTGTTTTCCTTTTCCGTAAGGAATGTTTTGAGTTTTTTACAACTGCACTCAAAGATTGTGTTTACCAACTGTTATTTTACTGTGCAGATTTACATCTGATTACGGGCTGTTCAGAAACTTAGAAGACTTTTTAAAGCATATGTAAAGCCAAAAACAAAATGTTATTTATTGCAACTTACAAGTACCTAGATGTGGTGGCTGCATTAGTTTTCCTTTTTCAGGCTTCTTTTAAATGCATTTTCACCTAGTGATCCTGCCAGTAACAAACCTTCTGTGCTAGAGTGAAAACGTTCACTTAATGTGATTTATCTGCGGAGAAGTGTTGTCACTCTAGGCTGCTCTCATCAGGGACAGTGCAAAGATTTTTGCCTACACAGGTGAAGGTGTATTTGTGTGCCCCCTTCCCCCCTGGTGCCCTCATAGACAGCTGCCTATACACTGCACTTGTAGTCCATTAACTCTGCCTCCCGTCCATATTACTACATGTCTGTACCTCAGTATGGGCATGGATGGGAGTAGGGATGCACCAATACCATTTTTTCTATGCCGAGTACAAGGACCAGGGGTGTATCTGCCGCGAGGCAAACAAGGTGTTTGCCTCGAGCGGCAGATTCCGGCAGGGCGGCAGATGTACCGGCCCGTGGCCTGCGAGCCGGTACTTTGTGGCCGGCAGCCAGCTCACAAGTCAGGTACGCGGTCGAGGACCGCGTATCTGACTTGCGGGAGCAGCTACAAGGTCTGCATCTCTGTCGGATGCAGACCATGTAGCTGAGTCTGCGCCGGCACTCGGATCCTCTCGGCCAGCGCTCTTTCAGTGAACGCTGGCCGAAAGGATTGTGCAGGATCGATTGGGAAGGTCTGCAGCAGACCCTACCAATCGACCACCGATAACCGGGACCGCCGAGCCGCCTCACAGCCTCCTCCCTGCAACGCAACAAGGTAAGCAGGAGAGTGGGCTCTTAACTGAATTGTATTTTAGGGGGGGGGGTAAAATTGTATTTTAGTTGAGGGGTACACTGACTGGGGT
>NW_017307111.1:606286-607706 GCF_000935625.1 Nanorana parkeri | reverse complement strand
ATGTGGGGGGTATATTTTGTGTGGGTGGGGGGGGGGGGGCGCCCGAGTTTTGTCTTGCCTAGGGCAGCCCCAAACCTAAATACACCACTGACAAGGACCAATACTTTTCCTCAAGTACTCACCGATATCAATTACGTATACCTTTTTTTACTGTTATGTGACAATTTTTCTAAAATAATACAGACTAATAATTTTGGAACAGTGGTGGAGCGCCAGGGCCCGGTCTCAGCTGCAACTGCTTAGACCCTGGTGGTTCTGCCACTGAAGAGCATTACCATCAGCTATAGAGGACTACAAATCCCCACAACACATTATAGAGCAATGCAGAATGGGATCAGCCTTAGAGGACTACAAATTCCAGCAATACATTACACAACAATGCAGAATACCATCAGCTATAGAGGACTACAAATCCCAGCAATACATAATACAACAATGCAGAATAGTATATGCATTTGCTACATACCCTGTGCTGCCACTCTGCTCCAAGGTACCAGCCTGATGTCTCGGGCAGATGATCTCAGCACGGGCAGATGTGGAGGGTCTGAGCAAGGGCAGATGGAGGATCGCAGCAGGGGCAGAATGCAAAGGATTGCAGCAGGGCAGATGTGAAGGATCACAGCAGGGGCAGATGTGAAGGGTTTTAGCGGGGGCAAATGTGGAAGATTGCAGCCGGGGGAAATGTGAAGGATCGCAGCAGGGCAGATGTGGAGGATCACAGCAGGGGCAGTTGTAGTGAAATGCAGCAGGGGCAGATGAGGATTGCAGCAGATGTGGCAGATTGCACTGATCTGCCACATCTCCCTGCTGCTGAGTATAGAGCAGCATTCACACACACACAGACACACACACATACGTACACACACCCACACACCCTCTCTCCTTCCCCCCTTCCCCGACACCTGCAGCTCAGAGCAGGAGACAGTTTAGACACATGAAAAACGATCCTCTGAAAGTACACACATTGGCTGGGAGGAATTCAGAATCCAGAGAGGGGACATTTCAGCAGCCACAGAACAGGGGTCAGGGGCGGTCCTGACATTACAGCGGACGGAGCCATAACACTGCTCTAGCTATCTGAGGCCCTTTGTCTGCTGGCTGGGTTATACCTTTTTTCTGCCCTATTGGCGCCCTCAAGCAGCCACTTGAGCTGCTTGTGCACTAGCTCCGGCTCCAGCTCTCATGATTGGACTATGACTTTTAAACTGGTAGACTTCTAGATTGGTAAACTATGGGGTCTATTCACGAAGCTGCCGAGGGCAGCCGAGTGAATGACCGATCTGAAGTGAAGTGAACACTGTTCGGCTATTCACTTCAGGCTGGAACGGCTAATTTCAGCCGTACATCGGCTGAAATCAGCCGTACATCGGCTTGCTTCGTGTGGCTTCGGGTCGGCCGAACATGCTCAGCATGTTCGGCC
>NW_017307111.1:566334-602264 GCF_000935625.1 Nanorana parkeri | reverse complement strand
CAGGTAACCAGGGACGCTGATCTCACTGCAAGTGGCCGGAGCCAGCCGTAAGATCACGGCTGGCTCCGCCCAGCTGTCAGAAGCAGGCCGCTCGGCCAGCTTCGGCTTTCAGCACGGCTCAGCCGAGCCGATGCGTTTGGCTCGGCAGAGCCGCTCGGCCATGATCGGGAGCTGTACGGGCTATTGTAAATAGCCCATACAGCACCCCTTCGGTTCTACTGAACCGAAGGGGTCCTGGAGCCGACGCTAGCCGAAGGATTGGCCGAAGCTACGGCCAGATCCTTCGGCAGCTTCGTGAATAGACCCCTATATATCACAAACTAAATTACGGTATATCAGTACATAAAACCCTTTGTAGTGTAGCAGAGTGTTCATTCACTCACCTTGCTCAGATGCAGGTGCAGGTCCCTTTACCTCTATTTTCCACAACTCCCTGGTCTAAATAATATGATACCTTCTGTGGTAAGTTTATAGAATATGGGAAAGAAAGTGTCAGTAAGAAAAATGCCTATTTTTGTTTACATACAATACATGTTTTCACTTTTTCTCATCCTTTGTTACATCTCATTGAGGCTGATCTTCTGCAGTCTCTTTGCAGCCACATACATACATTCCAGTATGGCTGCATGGCATTTCTCAGAGTATGTTTTCTTATAATGGCAACAGAGGACAATGTCTGTATAATGTGTGCAAAAACGGCTACTTGTAGTTTCCATTAGAAGGCCTGTGTAGCACAAGAGTACAGTTAGGACAATTACTGAAAATTACATTTGAAATTCCATTATCTTGTTAAAACTTGAATGAGATTTTAGCGTGTGGGTTTATATATATTTTTAAATAGGTTCTTGGAAACTAGGAATGCATTAGAAAATGAAAAAGCATAATGACAACAGAGACTAACATTTTTCAAGTATGTACATAGTGTAGCATCCATTTACTCACCATGCTCAGATGCCGCAGATGCCGACGCAGGCCCCTTTAACTCCATTTTCCACAATTTCCTGGGTTCCCATGGAACATAGCTTCCTGTTTTCCTCCCTCTGCATTTCAGAGTGACCACACTTGATGAGCCAGAAGTTGCTGGCCATGTGGTCTGCAGCCAGGTGAGCGGCCCTCCACTGTGAGACCTGGCATGAAAGCAAAAGAGGAGGAGTCTAACAGCACGCAGCTTCTTTAGATGACCCCGCCACTGTAGGTAGCCCCTCTCCAATTACTATCAGAGTACTCCAGTTCCAGTCACCCGAACATTTGTCCTTGGGCCTTGGATTTTTCCAGCTGTTTGCCTGTGTTACCATAGTTGCTTTGGACTTCACTGAGAGGGATACTGTTTATATGGATAGTAGCTGTTTGTGTTCTGGACTGTCATATAGGCTGGGTTATACCTTTTTTCTGCCCCATTAGCGCCCTCAAGCAGCCACTTGAGCTGCTTGGGCACTAGTTCCGATTCCAGCTCTTATGATTGGACTACGACTATAGGAGAAATCTGTTGAAAGTATTTCAAAGATGTAGCCAAAACATTTTTGGTGTACTACACAAAAATGACGTGGTGTGAATATAAACTTTGTACACTGTTTTACAAAATTCATGCTTTTTCATCTTTGGTGCAGCTTCAAACACATAAAAAACACTGAGCTATGAATTAATGCATAGTATACTATACTAGTGGACAACTAACTAACATTTTGTTAACTTACTATAAGAAAAGAAGATGTTTAATTAGCAATCAAAATGTTAACTCAACTTAGTAAATAAATTGACTTTGACTTGGCTTTACTTTATTTACTAATAAACATTTACTTTGCTAAGTGTGTATTCTTTAGTAAATCAAGCCCATACCATCACTATAAAAAGGACCAAAAAAAGTATACATTTAAAAACTGATGTTTGAAGTTAGGGATGCCCCGAAACCAAGTACCGTACTCGGTACAAGTACAAGTACAGATACTTTTCGAGCTAGACTAGAGAAAAATTCAAAAGTTAGGAGGCCGCTGTCATTTGTAAGGAGCACAGGGAGCTCCTGAGATTTGTACATCTCTGTTTTAATGTATGATTTTTTTTATAATAAATATATATAAGGGATGCACTGATACCATTTTTTACATGTACAAGTACTGATACTTGCCCAAGTACTTACAAGTACAAGTACTGATACATTTTTGTTTATTGTCATGTGACAGTTTTTCTAAAACAATATCGACTAATGATTTCAGGACAGTGGTGGAGTGCCAGAGCCAGGTGAAAATGCCAAGTATCGGCACTGGTATCTGAAAAGTATCGGTGCATCCCTATTTGAAATCACAATTGACATCTAATATGAAATATTATATAAATATTATAGTGAAATTATCTACCCATGCCAAAGTAATATTAGATCTAATTAAAGACTAAGGGACTTAGTTATTTGGAATGCCAAACAATTCTTTAAGTTTAATCTCTAAATTGTTCTGCATTTTAGAAAGTTGTAAAATGGAAAGTTATAATGTCACAGTGAACAAGCCAAATATAGGAAAGTAGGCAAACTGGTGAAAAATACAGGGAAATACAGTGAAATGCAGGAAAATAGAAACAATTATGCCACCCTGAGTATAGTTATTTCTATAGCTTCTGTCAATTTAAAGTCATGGATCTCTTAATATTTAGGTTGGTGTCAGCATTTATTAAGTTAAAAATATTTCTTAAGTTCACTGTCTGTTCTTTAAGATGAAGGAAAGGCTATAGTCAATCCAATAAAAAAAAAAAACACCAAACAACTAGGTCTTAAGTCAATTATTGAGGGAACAAACCAATTATATGTTGCTTTTCTTTTTTTAGCAATAATTGGTGCAGAATAGGTATGTATCTCTAAATAAAGTCTGAATGGGAAGGTAGTATACAGGTTCAGCTGTAGGTGTGTGGCTTGATGAAGCAGGAAGAGAAGGCCTGCCAATGACTGAAAAAGCGAGAACACACAAAACAAAGTGCACCACCTAGCGCATTATCTCGTGGGACAAAAGGTGAAGTAGACTAATAAAATGCAGTTACATTGTTGTGAATGAAATCCGCAGTGAAAGCAAAAGTTCTCTGATTGTTCACTGGTGGCTCGGCTGGGTATGTCAATCTCCCTCGAATCAGAAGTGCAGGAGAGGTATTCAATTAGTAGGGGAGTGTAAAACACAGAGAAATGACCATGCCCTCTGATCGTGGGTAAGGCAAACAAAAACTTTTATTTACAAGGTAAGTATAAAATGCACTCACATGCATAAAAAGGCACATGTAAACAGACAGTTGGAACAGTCCAAAGCCACAATAGACTTATACAGTCCAGGAGCCGACAATGGCGGTGAAAAGCTCAACTGTAGATGAAGGCAGATGTATGAGGGAGCATCCAACCAGCTGGATTGTTGCAGGACTTCCAGGAATGTGGCTAACAACATACATTCTCAATGCAAGAAAACATGGAATAAATAAATGACAAATTTAAAAAGCAATGGCAAAAAAACTATTTGTAATCTAAAATGAACAGAAGTTTGTAATGAGAAAACAGTATTGCGTATATTCTGCTAATATGTTGTCAGTTAAGTCATTCATCACTGTAGATGAGTTAGTTAGCTATCATGTCTGCAATACTTTTCAAGTAGAAATCACAGAAAGAAATGGTTCATTTGTCAAGAGGAGATTGTGACACTGTGCACCTGCTGCTACTGCGCATCAACATTCAAAGAAAAGCTGGTTCAAATAAAATTAAAAGCAGTCAAGGATGTTGCTTTGACAGCACCACAATGTGCAAATACACTAATTAATTATTTGCTAATTAACATCCACAGTGTTCTGCCGTAAAAAGCATAGAAGGTAAATATCTGTAATTGTGAGTAACGGGCGCCCGGGGCAGAACTAAATTTTGCACCCCCCCGGTGATATGTGAGGGTGAACAGGTACAATAAGAGCATGCTGGGACATATCGTAAGTGAACTACAAGTCCTAGCATACCCTCATTGTCCCGCTACACCCCCCCCAAAATATTACTCAGGGAACTACAAGTTCCAGCATGCCCTCATTGTCCCTGTACGCCCCCAAATATCACTCAGGGAATAGTAACAAGCTGATTGGCAGGCTCCTGTCCTCCTTCTGTGCAGGTGAGCCCGGGTCCCTGTAGGGAAGGAGCCTGCCAATCAACTGTTTTTTTAATGTAATCATTTTTTTCTTATTATTTTTTACTTATTTTTTAACATTTGTATGCATTTAATTTTTTTATAAAACAAATCTAAACTTTTTCGCTATCACGCAGGTGCTAACAAGCCCATGTGTGATAGCATTTGGAGGTGACAGGTTCTCTTTATTGAACCTGTCACCTCCAGGACAGGAGTTCTAGCACAGCATTGTGCTTGAACTCCTGTGACAGGTGAGAAGGGAAGACTGCTATGATCCGAAGCGGAACCAAGTACCATCTAAGGAGCAGTTTGTAATTGGCCTCAAGAGCTTGAACATTCATTGAGCTGTGCGAGGTCGTTGTCCAGATTTGCGTCCAGATGTCAGAGGCAATGGTGCACCCTAAATCCCTTTCCCACTTGGAGATGTAAGGGGGAGGGGAGGCGTGCAGTTTGTCCAGCAGGAGGTTGTAAAGGGTAGATATAGTCCCTGAGCCATGTAGCCCGTTATGTAGTAGTCTCTCGAAAGGGGAAAGTGGGGGAATGGGTCTTACTGGCCCCAATCGGGTCAGCAAAAAATGTTTAATCTGTAGATATTGGAAAGCTTGTTTAACATTTAAGTTATATGTAGATTGGAGTATTGGGAAAGGCACCACCCCCGTGTCTGAACAGAAATCCCTAACCAGAGTCAGGGAGCTGGAGAGCCATAACTTAAACGCAGCAGGGTTCGAGAAGCCTGGCTGGAAGAGAGGGTTGCCATGAATAGACATCAGGGGGGTGTGTGAGGACATCCATCCCAATGGGTTTCGGAGTCCATCCCAAACTTTCAGAGTGTGTTTGAGAATTGGGTTATACAGATTCCCTCTATTTGGGGGGGGTAACCAGGGAAGGTTGAGGAGAGATATCGGGGAGCATGAGTAAGCCTCCAGAGAGACCCAAAGGGGCATTTCTGATTCCCCAAACCAGAGCACGAGAGGAGTCAGTTGGGCCGCCTGATAGTACTTCTGAAATAAGGGAAGTCCCAAACCCCCCTCCTGTTTGACCCGGTAAAGAACTGAATGTGATACTCTAGGGAAGGATCCTTTCCAAATAAACTTTAAGATGCGGCGTTGGAGTAGCCTAAGTCGATAAGTGGGGATTGGGATCGGAAGGACCCTAGCGTGGTATAGAAATTTGGGAAGCAGGGTCATTTTAACGGCTGTGATCCTTCCGAGCCACGATATGGAATGTTGTTCCCAAGAGGACAGTAATGATTCAAGGTGTGAGAACAGTTTCGGATAGTTTGCAGCGTACAGTTGGTCATAGGAGGAGGTGAGATATATCCCCAAGTGTGGCAACGCATGGGGCACCCAGGTGTAGGGAAATGATTGTTGTAGGGAGGCACAAAGGGAGACAGGGAGAGAGACATTGAGGGCTTTGGATTTTTGCAGATTAACAAAAAGGCCTGAAAGGGTAACAAACTGTTGTAGTAGGGGTTGGAGATTCATTCGAACTCCAACCTCTCCATGGGGATTTCAGGGGCCAATTCCTGGAACAACGCGGTTATCGTTGATTGCAGGTCCAGAACCGACTCCGGGACTCTTACACGCAGGTTCAGTCTGCGGTCCCGGTTTTCAGAATCTTCCAGCTGTGCTAGGAGCGATAAGTTGAGATTACGCAGCCGTTCCAGGTCATCCTCATGCCCTTCCACTATAGTGGTAATGTCATTGCAGCGGGAGTCAAGCATGGTAGTGCATCAGCCCACATCCCTAATCTCTTTTATAAGCTGAGAGGTAATCTGTTTAGATACCTTATCCAGAGCCTTATGCAAGGTGGTTTCAAATTGGGCCAGCAGGGAAGGAGTGATCTCCGGGTCCGCTTGGTTGGTCTGCGGGCTGTCCTCCAGGGGATCGGGAGGTTCTCTCTGCGCCCGGTTGTTACGCCACTGATTGTGCTTAACACCTTATATCATATTTATGACTGAATAATCTTCATATCATAATGATCCAAGCATTTTTAACAAGCAACTAAACTAAAAGAGAAAACAAACGAGCAGGATTGATCTTATTTTTTAAAGTTCGTGTCGGGTGCAAAATTTTGGAAAAAAAAACAAAAACAATGCTATATGTAGTCATCTTACTTGGGCAATTATTTCATGTCAAACTTTCTTGGTTTGTGATTATATATTGGTAGAAAAAGTAACTAACAGATGTCTTCCCACACTCCTGTGCATAAAATAAGCAACAAAATAAATTCATGCAAAGGCTGTCACTATGTACAAGCAACAGAAAAAACATCCAAATATGTCAACCATACTTTAATGATATCGGCATATGCTTCATACAGTGTTATCAGCACATGGAGGGATCAGAAGAAGAGTTCAACACTTGCGGCATGCAAAATAAGGGACTGCAGCTCTTCATCAAGCCCACAGGATAGATATATAAAAAGAGATTTTATAAAATGTATCTAACTGCAAAAAAACATAAAATAAGTCCAACATATAGAGTGGATATAAAAAGTCTACACATCCCTGTAAAAATGTCAGCTTTTTGTGCTGAAAGAAAATCAGAACAAGATCAATCACTTCAGAATTTGTTTCACCTTTCTGTACAATTCATCTAAAAATCAACAGAGATTGTTTAGTTGGGAAAAAAACTACTTAAATAATGAGGCTGCATAAGTGTACACACCCTCTTATAATTAGAGATGTGACTGTGTTCACAATTAATCAATTACATTCAAAGTGATGTTAAATAGTTGTCAGCACACACCTACCATAAAAGTGATTCTAATTAAGGGCTTGTTCAGGGCCAGTTCACACCACAAACAGTGTGTTCCAGAGAGGTCAGGCTCTGGAACGCACTGAATTCTTTTCCAGCCGGCTTCCTGTGTTCAGCGGTGGGAGAGGGCATGGCGGTGCATTGAAGACAATGGCACTGCAGCTACGGCCCCCACCCGCAGTGCAATCGCCCGTGTGGCACATCAGTGCCTGCATTCTGGTCCAGTGCGATCTGCAAAAATAGTGTTTGCAGCATTTTTGCAGATCGCACTGTACCGGAATGCAGGCACTAATATGCCACGCATTTGGGTGCGGGTGGTCACACTGGGGGCGGGGTATGGCTGCGGTGCCATTAACTTCAATGCACCGCCACGCCCCCTTCCGCCCCTGATCGCAGGAAGCCGGCCGGAATCCGATTTAGTGTGTTCCAGGGCCTGACTGCTCTGGAACACACTGTTTGTGGTGTGACCCGGCCCTCAAATCATCTACAGAACAGATCCAGACCAAAACATTTTTGTCTGGTCCAAAAACACATTCCCATAGATTCCAATGGTTTTTCTGAGAGTAGTTCACACCATTGTGTTCAGTTCCAGAGCTTTCAAAAAAAAGTCCAGCATGTCACACAAAAAAAGCATGTAAACCCATTCAAACACACCAGAACGCACTGGACTGTACCTAAAAGCCAATTGAGACTAAAACAAATTGCACCAGAATGTATCAAAGATGCACATAACTGGTGTATAGGAGGGGCGCGGCCGGGATGTGAGGCTGAACGGACGTTCATTGCTGCAGCTCCTCTCATCCGTCCAGCCATCCTGCTTCTCAGCTACTTCATTCGGACTTTTACACATACCTTCTCCTGGCGGGTGGTCCGGTGACAGCTGGTATCCTCTTCATGCGATCCAGACGGCGATCGGCCCAGCCATGAGCAAGTGGTCAAAACTTCAGGCCCTGCTCCTGTCACTCGTGCCGGCGCCATCTTGGCTGCACGCTCTCTCTCTCTCACTACTACCAGCACTCAGACCGCTGGGTGGGAGGACATGGATCCGGCTGTGAGCGCTCCTAGTGCTGACAGTATTCATCCCTCTCAGGGCAAAGATCCCCCAGATGCCACGGACGCTATCCTGGCAGCCATAGAGGCCAGTAAAACCCCCCTAATAGCCAGGATGGATACACTGGCCACTGAATGCGGCCTATTCCGTCAGGATATGGATAAAATCCGAGGAAGGATTACAACAGCGGAGGCACGAGTGGGAATACTGGAGGACACTTCAGGGGAGCTTACAACGCTTGGTGGAGCAGTTAACAGCACGCTCAGGCGTTCTTCAAGGAACTCCTGGATTTGCAGTCGGTCTCTGCGGCCTACATTGTGGAGCGTGCACATCGGGTGCCCGCTCGCCTCCGACCTCCTGGCTCGCCTTCGCGGCCATTTTTGGTTCGTCTCCTCAATTTTAGGGATAGAGATCTGATCCTCGCTACTGCCCAAAGAAGAGAGTCGGAGCTGAGGTACAAAAATGCTACCATTATGCATTTTCCTGATTTTTCGCCGGAACTACAGAGAAAGAGGCGCTCATTCATGGATGTCCAACGCTGTCTCCGTGACAAAGGTCTGAAATACAGCATGCTTTATCCTAGCAAACTGAGGGTGCAGTTTGCCGGCTCTACCAAGTTTTTTGAAGATCCTTCTACAGCTGCAGACTGGCTGGACTCCCTACATTGATACCCAAGATTGGGTTTGCCGCCTGCATAATCTGCTGATGTCTTATCCTGCTGCGACCTCACCGCCTCACGGTTCTGACCTTGATGCCATTAGTTTTAGTGTCACATGGACTGCCATGGTACATAGCTGAGGATGTACTTGCTCCTGTAGGGAGCTGCAGGAGCGGTACGGTAATGTATATCCTCAGCTAGATATTGTTGGAGTTGTGTTTTTCTAACAGCCCTACTTCAGAGTATAGAGTAATACTCTACCTAGTTTACCAGGTTTTGGGATATCAAGCTATTCAACTAGTTACTGTTGTTATGTGGGATAGCAGGGTGTTTAATGGGATGTTTGCCATTGTACGCTATGGCTCCGATTGTGCTCCTCCCCAGACCTGGGCTACTCTGTATATGCAGGCTGCTCTCCAGGACTCTCTGGACTTATTGACTTTCCCGCACACTGATGGCAGCTGATCTGCAGGTTATCTCATGGAACGTCAGAGGCTTGAATTCTAAATTCAAACGGGCATTGGTGCTTAAGTTTCTACATTCATATAACCCACAAGTTGTTTTTTTACAGGAAACTCACCTACTAGGCAATAAGATTTTGGCCTTGCAGAGGAGGTGGATAGGAAGAGCCTTTCATGCCACCTACTCCTCCTATGCAAGAGTTTGCTCCTTATTCTCCCTCCCGAGTATTGGTAGTGTGGCATTTTAACAATATACTTGATTACTCCTTGGACACTAAAAAAAAAGAAAATGAAAAAAAAACAAACCTTGGGATCAGCACCAAACAGGGACACCAGTCCCTGAATAATTTTATAAATAACAACCAAAGAGAATGGGGCTTTTTAGGTGACTCCTAAACAAAGCAACGAGATGTAGCTAGACATGATGACACGTAGCTCATTTCATAATAAATACATATTTAATAAATTAATATAAATTAATATCCTGGCTAGCAAACATTGAATCCATAAAACATAACACAATAATTTAAGACAAGACCACATTACATATATAAACAGCATAACACCTCTAGGATACAGATTTGTATTGTGCACAATGGCAATAATTGATATTTTTAGCATTGAGTACATTATAACAATGTCTGTAGTTAATTGATCAGTCAAATATATTGTCACATATTTCATAATGTTCCATGTTTCCTCTGACAAATCTGTACTTGTCCATTCTTCGACGCGTTTCGCTGTAGCTTTATCAAGAAGTTTATAGAGGTGGCCTGTGAAATCCATATGAATATTATAGTAAACATCCAATTAACTCAAAATAACACACTAGCTTTATAAAACATACATAGGTCAATAAATAATGAAATACGTCTATACCATATATCAGAGATTTCTGATGATGAGCAGATTCACACCTAGGGGAGTCCCTCCACTCAGCCAGGAGATAAGGAGAGGCAGAGGTCGCCTGGGGGCGAGAGGGCACATCTATCCCAACAAAACAAAAATGGATAAATAAATGACAAATTGAAAACAGCTCCCTGACCCTTCCCAGATTAGTGAGTATGCAAAACAGATCTAAAATATGCTACAATTGTCCCAAACCATTGATACTTCTGTGTGTATCAACAAATATAGTGACCCACTTTAGGCTGGGCCACACCCATAGTTCAGATGCGCTTATAAGGGCGCATGTGCAGACCGAATGCTCGCCCCGGCCGAAGACACCACACGGCTGTGATATCATGGTTGGCTCCGCTGTAATGACAGTCATTGTAATGACAGTTCAGCGTCCGCTGCTTACCTGGTAACCAGTGGACACTGAACTGTCATTGCAACTGGCCGGAGCCAGCCGTGAGATCACGGCTGGCTCCACCCAGTTGTCAGGTGCGAGGCTTTCAGGCGGCCGATGGCCAGCCACTTGGCCCGCTTCGGGTTTCACTTTGGCTCGGTCAAGCCGAATCATATGCCTTCAGCTCGACTGAGCTGCTCAGCCAGCTTCGGGGGCTGTATGGGCTATAGCGAATAGCAGCCGAAGCTAGCCAAAGGATCAGTCGGAGCTACGGCTGATCCTTCCACTAGCTTTATAAATAACCCTCTCAATAATGGACCTGCACTCTTTCTGAGAACGCATGTAGCTGGGATAATACATTTTTAGAACTCATGTTAGCCAGGTCTCAACTGTATGTACAGAGCAACATGTGCATTCTGTGGTTTTTTTTTATGTGGCCCACAGCAATACTCTCTACTACTCTGTTAAAACAGTTCCTATTTTTAATGGCAATGTAGGGTGTTTGCAACTGTGCTGTTTCTGAAACACAAATAAAATCAGCAAATGTTAGTTTTCTGTCACGGACAAAAATGTCTTCTAGAAATTGAGATAATCAATATCCAATCAGTCACAGGAAGGATCTCCAATTGTGCATCTGCTGCCACGCACTGAAACTGAACAAAGGTGTTCTCATTAAAATAAATATTCAACACATAAGGCTGGTTTTATTTAAATCTAAAAATAATCAGAAGAACATTTCCAAACATCAAGTAAATAGTGTTTTCAAGATGTAGTTATATCTTTCACAAATGTGTAATGAGCAGACATTAAGTATGTGGTAATTCTAACTGGATGTCAGGAAAACAAAACTCCAAACATGCATCTGCTTAACAAAATTGGCATAAAAGACCTGATGTACAAAGCTGAGGAATCACTTTGCTAAAATAATTTTCATTATTATTATGCAATGTGATCATAATACCAGATTCATCAAAAAGAGAAAGGTTTTGAAAACCTAGAATTTATCAAGGGAAATGTTTAATACATGATGTATTTCCTTTTATGGTTTTGACACCAGCAAACTAGCAACAAATTAAAAGGCACTTTACACGTCACTGGAAAATCACTTTAGGATTACTTGTTCATTTACCTTTTGGCTGGGTTTATTTTTGTTATAAATGTCACCTAGGTAAGAATACAAAGTTGACTTCATTTTGTGTTGGCACTGTAGTTTTCAGTCTGAGTGGACAAATCAAAATTTATTGTGACTCTGATTTTGTGATTCTGACTTAAAATGTATTTTCCCGTAAATATCTGTCCAGTGAACCAGCAAATTACCAGAATTAGTTTTATTGTGTTTTAAAACATATTTCCACGTTCACAGTCAAATTGGGATAGCATATATTTTATATTTGTTACATGTTCCCATTTTACCTAGTGTGCTGCCACAATATTTGCATAAAATTTGACAATTCATAGTCATAGTTAATATTCATACAAATGTGAAATGAGAATTTATATAGTTTATTTTCCTTAAGCTATTTGCTCATTGATATTGTATGGCTAATTCATATACTGACATCTTGTGGTCATTCTGGTTATTAAGTTTTTCTGTGTTCCCTCCCATCAATTATGTATTTCCCCTTTCTTTATGAGACCAGTTGTTTAGTGTCATGGCGGACAGTACCATGACCACATGCTAATCTGCATTGCATGCTTGGAAACATAACTATCTTCGACCGTCAAATACCATCTATTCTTTCATCTGCTGTATCCTGTCATATGTTGTAACCTGCTGCAAATAATAAAGCACCTTCGTGGATGAAAAGGTATTTGGTGAGTTCAGCTATCTGATAAGGATTGTCCGCAGTGATTTTATCTGCTTATACAGGCCAGGCATAGAGGTCTCAGCAAGGGATAAATCGCTAATACAGCAATCGGAGTCAGAGTACTTAGCATACACTAAAAAAATTTAGAAATGCTTCTTGCAGTTCAAATTGCTTTTACTTGGGTTAGGGTTCCTTGGCTTAATAAGGGTTAACATTTCTACTTGCTTTACTTGCTTCTACAGCAGTTTTAATGACTGCAGCTAATCAGTTTAGAGTTAACTGTAGTGCTGCCGCAGTGCCGATTCGACCTGTCATTTCTCTTCTCTCGGCTGCTCTGTAGATGCAGCGGCCCGGGAGGAGAAAAGCCCGTTTAGCTGCCTCTCTGATGCCCGATTCAGTATTCTGGCTCCTCGTCAGCACTCCAGCTGCTATGGGCTGGGGGGAAGCTGCACCACCACTATTGGCTGACAGAAGAAGAGCGGCGCAGGTCCTGAGAACAGGAAGAAGACTTAGCCACCATGCTGACTGGAGGCTTCACAGGAACAGGAGACATCGCTGCTTCCCCACCTCCCACCAGGAGAGGAAGAAGGCAGAACAGCAGACGATCTATATCTACTGTAAGTCTCTGTACTGTGCGTCCCCCCTCTGTACTGTGCATCCCCCCCTGTACTGTGCGTCTCCCCTCTATACTCTGCGTCAATGATTATACAGCAATGCAGAATAGCTCCAACTGTGTAGGACTACAAGTCCCAGCAACACATTATATTATTAAGTAGGGATGCACCAGTGCCAATACAGGGAATTTTCACAAGTACTCATACTCGTGAAAATGTCCCGATACTAAACGCAGATAACGGTGATCTGTCGAGTACGCCGACGTAGTCGAATTTGCCGACCTCAGCATCAGCGCTTGCGCACAAACCAGTATTATTAAGGAAACCGGGATTTATTCACAAAGTATCCTGTTTAAATCGTTAATTGTGACTGTTAATAATATTCCATCCATCATTTACTGCCATCCATCATTTCTTGCCATGGATGGTATATTATTAACGGTCACAATTAACAATTACAAACGAATACTTTGTAAAGAAATGGCAGTTTTCTCGGTAATCCCGTCTCTACACAAGCGCAGATACTGGGTCAGAGTTCTCGACAGAACACTGCACTTAAATTTATAAACTGGGGGGGGGGGGGCCCTTCATGGTTTCTTGCACCGGGGCCCTGAAGGTTCTAGTTACACCTCTGGGTCCTAGGATTATTTCTCAGCCTCCATTTTGTGAATGGCCATGAGGAAAGGGAGGTGGAAATGCGACCATAGTGTTGAGGTTTGTGAAACATCCAGCACTTCCATCTGAGCTGGCACATAAGTACAGCAAGAACTGTACTTCCACCTGCCGGTAGAAAAACAGACTTGACAGCTCTAGAATAAAGCCAGCAGGACGGGAGGTTTTCTGTCAACAGAATTCATATCTGCTATGATACTAGTGAGATTTTTGTTCCTGGAGTTGGGCTTTTACTTATATACTAAAACCAAACCTCATGCAACATACTCATCTGTACGTTGTCTCGTAATCGGTCTGGAGCTCCGTCTCCCTGCCGATGACGTCACATGGCTGCTCCTCCCTATGCGGCCGCAAAATTCAATTGCACGGCGTTCATGCAAAGAGCTGAACGCCGGCAATTGAGTGCGAGACAGAACCTTGCGAATAGCAGTTATAACTGCTCTCCAACTGTAGACTACATCTCTCTCCTCTACCAACTCTCCTCTGACTGTTTCATTGCAGTAGTGTCTTCCCACCACAGTGAGAGACTTATAAAAATCCAAGAAGTTGCTACCTCACCAGGCTGTTAACCCTTACTTCTCTCAACTCTACCAATGTAAGCTGACAAAGCTGCTACCTCACCTGGCTGTTAACCCTTACTTCTCTCAACTCTACCAAAGCAAGCTGACAAAGCTACTTTATTACCTGGCTGCCAACCCTTGCTTCTCTCAAACTCCACCAAAGTAAACTGATGAAGCTACTGCCTTACCTGGCTGTTAACCCTTGCTTCTCTCATGCTACCAAAGTAAGCTGATGAAGCTGCTACCTCACCTGGCTGGTAGTCTTACACTTACCACAACAAGTTATCCTGACTTGTAGGATTTTTCTTCAAATCAACCTCACAACATACTTGCGGTCTTGTCTATAGAATACGGTTGCATCCAGCAGGCATTTGAAGGACTTATTATATAATTCCACTAACTGCAATTATTTATGATTTCTTCAATTGCCTATTGTTTTATTGATTGGGAATGATTGAGAAGTGAAGCAACTTTCTCCATATTCCTATAAATTCCATCTATTGACTTTTGCCTTTCTCTGCAAAGCTGGTTGCTCAACCATTCGATTGTGTGATTTACCACTTATCTTCCTGCATGAGGTATAAGGGTTGCACACCTATAAGCTGTAATTTAGTTAAAAAGCAGCATTCATTGGTCCGTAGCTGAGATCCAATTACTTACAAGCACTTGCCTGTGCGTTATACCTCATTGCTTAAAGAGGAACTCATGAATTTGTAATAGTTAACCCTTGCAGCAGAGCTACCACCAGCACCCCCGCCTCTGGTGGTGAGGGATCTAGGGACACCATTGCCTGCCCTGCAAGGGTAAGTGCTTGTTTTGCCTAGGGAGAAAGAAGAAAAATATCTTTCTACATACCATTGAGGATGATGTAATTTGTGTTAAGAGTGTGGATACTTCTTCATGCTTATTACAGATGTTATAATAAAATAATGTAATCAATATAAACATATGTAATGTAGATAATACCATATTAATACAATACACCAGTATAAGTCACTTAGTAAAAATCAACTAATATACAGTATATAGGATATACTGTACATATTGAACATTGCATTATTAAAACAAAATTAATTAAGCAAATATTTATATGCCTTGTGCAATAATAATACAATTATTACTTGTATTATTAAACAACATTATTACTTAAGCTAATCCTATCAATCCTATCAAATAATTCCATATAAAAGGTAGTTTTCAATGTAAACTCTATTCATATCTTGAAAAGAAGAAAAAATATATAATGGGGAATAGTTCTTTGTCCTTTGTCCAGAATGAGACATGCCATCTTCTTTTATCTTACAGTCTGGTACTATGGTCAAATTTTATCTAACTAGACCCCCAAAATCTATAACCGGGGAATATATGATGTTAAGAGTCTAAGAATCGCTCTTTTTCTTGAAACCATTAATTTAAATTCACTTTTATTCTACATAATAAGAGAACAACATGGCTTCCAGTGTGTCCTGTTACATTATGTATAAGTAATAAGTTTAGGCTTGACAGTTTCTATCTGTTAGCCCTTATTATTTTTGACATTATCCAATAGCCATATGTATACAAGCTTTCCTCTCCCCCCATTTCCAACAGCTATATGTAAACTACCTATCCTTTTCTGTAAACTACAGAACAACTTCACTGTATTATGCAGGTTTGTAGAATGAAAGGGGTTTATAGTCCAAATCAGGAGAGCAGCCTAGGGTGGCAACACTTCTCCTCTATATACAGGTATACGAGCTGTGACAATTTAATTAAATGGACTGGAAAAGGTTTGCTTACCTATACACTAGCGGCTGTTGACACCTTCAAAAGTAGTCCCCTTGTAAAGCAACGCACTTTTTTTTTTTTTGTCATCGAGGGAAGGCTCCACTATGTCGGCCTCGTGTGCCGGCCATTCACCCACCTCTTCCGTGGCGCTCTCCTGCGGCCGTCCGGATGGCATCAGAATCGCCTCCTCCTCCTGGGCCATGAGCGCTGCCACAGAGCATGACGATGGGGATCCGGATGGAGACTCCTCTGACCCCGACTCCTGCGAGGATGGTGAGTGCGAGATCACGGGCCTGGCGGCTTTGTTCGTGCCCGGCGCCATTTTGCCTCGCGGTTCGTCCCTCTTCCTCTCCGGGTGGGTAAAGTACCCTGTGATGGAGGATGAGGATTGGGACCCCTTGTATAGTGTAGATGGAGTCTTAGCAGACTTCTTGTTCTTTTTGTTCTTCATCATGAAGCTGAATCAGGGCTGCTAGACGCTAGTATTCAGCGGGTAGAGACGGAGCTCAGGAGGGACACGTCTGCTCACATCCCCTGGTAGCCACGCCCCCAGCAACGCACTTTTCTAGACAACTGTGCCACTGCCAGAAAACATTCCTGGAATTCATTTTCCAGAATGCTGTGCAGTATCTTTGTCGTGGTGTGCTGGATGTCCGGAATGTCATCAAACCTGTGTCCTTTTAAAGCATTTTTAAATTTTGGAAACAGCCAAATGTTGCAGGGTGCTACGTCAGGTGAATAATGTGGTGGGTAAAGTTTCAGAATGGATTTCTGGGCCAGGAACTTGCAAACACTTAACATAGCATATGCAGGAACATAGTCATGGTGGAGAATCCACTTATCAGGCCAGAGTTCCGGTCTTTGTGGACATCTTCCTGCCCCTCCTTAAACTGCCTATGCCAAAAACACTTGATTTCTTAATGCAATGTTCACCATAAGCCTGTTGCAACTGAGCTAAAGTTTCACCTGGACTTTTGCCAATTTTCACACAAAATTTGATGTTAATACGCTGTTCCAGATCGCTGTCACTCATTTTCCGCCAACACGCGATGCACACACATGTTAATTTCTTCTACTACTCTGTGAGGACTGAGTCAACTGATCTGTGACCCAGGCAAGTGCAAGTTAAAACATGTCAGAACACGCTCAAGTGTGGATGGCTGTCTGATTGACCATTATAGTGCTGCGCTTCGGGCATTCCGGGAATTAAATTGTCACACCTCGTACAGTACAGTCAGTGAGCTTTATCATTCTAGGACAGGAAATATGTTACTGGCAGGATCTCTAGGTCAAAATAAAAGGGGAAAAAGAGTGAAGAAGAAAATGGATGCAGCCACCACATCTATAGATTGTTAAGCTGCAATGTATTTTTGTTCTTGGATTTAGATAGACTTATATTTTATCAACTGTGTGGGAGCGTGTGCTTTTTTGATCCCTGCCTGAGAAAGGTTTTTACCAGGTATTATGAAGTTAACAAGCTAAGAAATCTCTTAGAATGCAGAAAAACATGCATTCTGATTTTTCTGCAGGGACATACAGTAGAAACGGTTTAATTTGTCATTCTCTGATTGTACTGGGTTGTGATGGTCTTCTGTGCTGTTTCTGCAGCCCAAAAATACATCTAATATCCCATATATAATAACAATAAATAGTTTTCTCTTTCTGCTTCCAGTTTACTATTGTGTAGGATTTTCTCGTTAATAGATTTCTTTTTGTGCATTTCCAGATTTATAGTCCTTTCTGCCTTGGGATATTGGAATTTCATGATGTTTTCTGTGATTTTAATGCTGTCTGTAAGAAGATTGAATCAATAAATTCCTTCTTTTGTATATCAACATTTTTAGGCCATACTAACTGGTCTCCAAGGTTAAAGTGCAATTTTCTTGTGCTCTTATGTCCTGTCAAAAGGACTTTTATTGTCCAACTTTCTTATTGTCAACCACTTTATCCTTTCTCAGTTGAAAGCTCTTCAGACACGAAAGTATATGATGTATTGCATTGTAAATGTTCCTTTTTCATTATTGTTGCAAACATTTTGCCTTACCTATTACTGGAAGTTAAAAGAAACACCAATTCCCTTAAAAAAACGTTTCTGCTGTAATATTAATTTGGACACATTTATAAATGTATGGTCAAGTAAAAAAAATGGGATTATGTAGTAACTCAAATTTTTTTTCTATGCTGTTTTATTTGTCTATTAAAGAAAATATTTGGCAAAAGTGCTGTTTTTTGTAGATTTTTATGTCAAGTGGACAACAGGATGGATTTATAAAACTGGTGGATTTTAATTCTCATCACTAGATGTCATTGTATTACTAACACTATTATATTTACTATTATATGTATTATAATACAGTATAAGTAAACCCATCTTGAAAACAAAAAAGTTATAGTTAGTATACAACATATAACATTTTGGAAAAGGGTCATTAGTAATAATGTATTTTAGTAAAATATATGATGAAATCCTTAGGCACAGAAACATGATATATGTGCACACATGTAAAAACTAAAGCTTTAAATAAGCACACTCTTGACAATACACTAATGCAAATTCATCTGCATATAAATTAAATTGCAAAAATCTACAATCTGTTCATCAGGCACACATAGTTGACACAACAATATGATTAATAAAATTATAATTTGTCTGTGAATATTTCTGCTCACATGAAAACGGCATTTTGGATGTATGAGTGTTTTTCAAAGTTAAACTGTCATATTGAGAACCAAGCAAAACCTAAAAGAAAAATCCAACAGGTTCCCGTATCTTCCTCTAGCATTTTGCAATCCATTTTCTCAGAGTCATTGAACCCCTTTCAACATTAATTTCTAATTTCCTATCCCAAAATGTAATGCAATGCAGGTGGCTCTCATTGGTGTCTGCTTTATAGCATTGGATGCTGTGCTTATGCTTTAAAGCCCAATGCTAGCCAAAGCTTTTCTTTTTTTTCAGTTTAGAATAGGGATGGATGAGAACTTTAGGTAAGGTATCCACTGCTGTCTGTGACTCTGATGGTGATATTTCTGCTCATATTTTATCCCTGTGAGGCACAGACAAAAAAATATTGGCAACAAGAGTTGCTGTAATGGGCAGACGCAGATAGCAATTAGAAGAAGACATCAATTCTAATGTTTTCTAACTCTACTATAAAAAAATATATATTGGCCACCTATGGTCCTTTGTGTTTCCAAAACACCTTCCAGTCCTTCTGACCATCTCTTACTAAGACAGACAATCTATCTAGTGGAGAACTTGGCAGCGGATCTAGTTCTTTCCCACTCTAGCCAAATAAAAGTTTTGACTGGGGAAGGTTTTAAAGGACAACTGTACTTCTAGTACAGTTGTCCTTTAATTAATCCCCCCACCCTCTGATTGCAACCTGCCTGGTTATATATTTACCAGAAATCTTCACTGTGCAGCTCTGTTTGGCACCGCACAGCCTTTGAAGCAAAAATGTCCTCTACTTACTGAGCATGCCCAGCAGAGCACCATTTACTTCCACCATAGAATAGGTCACTGGATCGAACTATAAAGATAGTATTTGTAAAGTAGCAATAATTTAAGGTGGGGGGTACCTGGATATCAAAATGTCCTCTACTTATTAAGCATGCACTGCAGAGCCCCATATACTTCTACCATAGAATAGGTCACTGGATCAAACTTTATAGATAGTATTTGTAAAATAGCAATAATTTAAGGTGGGTGGTACCTGGATATCACAAACAAAATACTGCAATATCTTTTTATTGATCCTCTGTATGCAATGAGAAATTGTTGTGTTGCTAAATTAATACATCATTATTAATACATCTTTTTTCGTGCTAGCATCTCTCAACCCTGTGGAGTATAATGGTGCACATAGCAGGACAGGTAGTATTAATTTCTTGCTTTTCAGGGTGAAATTTATTTAATGTAGGCAAATTCTGGCCCTTCATCTGAGGTGCAGCTACAAATCCCAAATGCATGTTGGGTTTGTAGTTTCACCGCAGCTGGAGGGCCGGAGCTTGCCTGCCCCTGTTATAGTTATTATATTGATGTTGCCTTAAGAAGCAGAGGGGTTAATTTACTAAAGGCAAATAAGCAAGGTAACATTCCCTTAGCTTGATGGTTGTGGTGACATTTTTATTTTGCAAAGAATACCCAAATCATGTGCAAGGAAAAAAAACAAAAACAAAAAAACAGTATTTTTGCTTGCGCATAATTTGGTGATGGAATTCAGCAGAGCTTCACCTCAATGTGTGCCAGCAGATCTCTTAACATCTTTTGACAGCAGGGAGGAGGTGCATGGAGAGAATAGGAAAGGACGTTATTTTTCCCAGCTCAATCTGCCATAGTTTCTCTCTCTTAGGGCCTTATAGCACTGCCCCTGTCACTATGGCAGTAGTTACACCACTGCTGTCAACCACAGTATTTAAAGGAAGTCTATATTTTTAAAGACGCAGGTCTGTAAGGTCAGCACATCTTGAAATGATGTAGTCACTGAAACTACAGTATAGATTACAGTTAAAACATTTACTTTTCCATTTTTTTGCGGCTGTACCTTTAACATATTGTGAAGATAATTAAGTCTTACTTTTATGGTGTCCAAGAAGCTGTTGCATACCACTTGTGCACCATGTGTGTAGTGTATTTCATCCAACAGCCAGCATGGTATAGTCCCTACCTAGTTGCTGCCCACCTCAAAAAATAAACTACGCATATGGTTACATAGTTACATAGAGGGGCTATTCACTAAGCTGCCGTAGGCAGCCGAGTGAACAACCGACCCGAAGTGAAGTGAGCCGAACGCTGTTCGGCTATTCACTTCGGGTTTGTAAGGCTGATTTTCAGCCGTATATCGGCTGAAATCAGCAGTACATCGGGTTGCTTCGTGTGGCTTCGGGTCGACCCGAAGTACAGAAGGAGTTCGACTCAGCCGATCCAACATCTGGATCGGCTAAGCCGAAGCTCCGGCAGGCTACTTGCTGCTGTTCGCTGCTGTTCACCGCTACTCGCTGCTGATCGGTCTATTCTCATAGATGCCGAACAGCAGTGAGTAAAAAAAAGCAGGGAAAGGTTTACTCTGCTCGATCGAGCAGAGTAAACCTTTCTGGGAGATAGTGTCTCTCTCCCGGGCGGCCGGGAGCCTTTATCTAATAGCAGGAGACTCCCGCAGTGCCCAGGATAGTTGTGCTGTCTGGAGATCAGTGTCCCTGGTTATCTGGTAACCAGGGACGCTGATCTCTCTGCAAGTGGCTGGAGCCAGCCGTAAGATCACGGCTGGCGCCGCTCAGCTGTCAGAAGCAGGCCAAAGGCCGGCCGCTCGACCAGCTTAGCCTTTCACCTCAGCTCAGTCAAGCCTAGGCATATGCCTTCCACTCGACTGAGCCGCCTGGCCCACTTCGGGAGCTGTACGAGCTATAGTGAATAGCCCGTACAGCAGCCCTTCGGTTCTACTGAACCGAAGGGGTCCTGGGGTCGAAGCTAGCTGAAGGATCAGCCAAAGCTACGGCTAGATCCTTTGGCTGCTTCGTGAATAGACCCCATAGTATTTGAGGTTGAATAAAGACACAGGTCCATCAAGACCAACCTATTGTGTGTATGCATGTGCCATGGTGAACGAGTAGTGTGTGGCATTTTCTTGGATGGTATTATTGCAGAGTGTGGATCTGGGTGGTGGAGCTTGATGTGGGGTGGATCAGTAAGATTTCTCTGTGCAATAGAATAAGATAAAGTAACCAACACGTTTTCCACTAAACCCATATGCTTACTGTATGCTTTCATGCTTCCACAGGTTAGAAGCATATGTAGAAGCATAAGTATATGATGTAGTTTGCTCTTTAGAATCATATTTGTGAAAAGCCATATGGTCAGTATGTGTAAAATTTTATGAAGCAAAAGGGAAACTAAATAAACATAACAGACAAGATATTGACAGAGAGTGATGGATAAAAGAGAAAATGTACAAAAAAGGTACAAAAACTGCTTATGGCAGTTGATCTTGTTCATGGTACTGGAAAGGCTGCTAATCCTTTTTTCTTTTTAAGGATACAATAGGACAATCCCCTTGAGGTACATTATACAGGCCTTCTGGTTTAGTTTTGAAACTGGTTATCTTATCAAATGTCCTACAGCTTTGAAAATGTTTGTACTATATCCAATGCAACTGGAGATTTTCCGTGTCCAGTTAATCTATTGTTTTTTTAGCAATGCTATTCTTTTTTTGGTAGCAATGAGCTTTAGGATGGATCATTTGTTTAGTTTGAAAAATGTCATTTGTATTCAGAATATAGAATGAATCAGTAGAATGTCTATAGCTTTAAGTCTATTTAAAGAGATTATAATTAAGCCCAAAAGCCTTTGAATTTTAATATTTTGGAGGTTTTGACTATGGCTATTGTTGCTGTCAGTTATTAAAGGTAATCATTGTGAAAATAGGCCCTACTGGGTCTTTAGAGGTTTTTAGATGTCTCCATATATATACTTATACAGTATATATTCCCCGTGGTGAAATGATTTCTTGCTAAAAGTATAGATTTAAAATGTAGAAAAATCAATATGATTTTTTTTTTCCTGGAAGACACTTTAAATATAACATTTCTCTAAATAAATGTGTTGAACATAGCTTTAAGGTGTATTTCCACTTTTCTAGTCAAGAAAAATTTGATTTCCCCTTCATAAAACATACCTAAAATATGCATATATTTTAAAATATTTCTTACCTTTATAGTTTTTTTTGTGGAGCAAAATTGTACATAGGACCCTAGCAGGAGCTTCTACTGCTCTGAAAAGAAAATTACAGATAAGGGACACACTGGAGGGACAAGACTGAGAGACTGTACTAACAAACAATGTCTTGAGATCTTTAATCTTTTGGTAGGACAAGCAGTCTTTCACAGAAAGCTAACAACTGATACAGCACAATACAAACAGTGTAAATTATGGAAAATGTAACTCCCTTGCTGGCTCACAAACATTGCATAGCAAGAGAGAAACTAAGTAGGATTTTTCATTAATTTTTCATAATTTTTTTAAAGTTACACTATGCGAATGGAAACATGTAATAAATGTAAAGTAGGTGTAATTAAAAATTGACTGGAAAATGGAAATGGAATCTGTCAGCAATTTTAGTCTTGTGGATGTCATGATTATGAGAAGACACTATAAGATACCTGTTATTACCTTTGTTAGCCCAAAACACTCCTATGTGCTTTTTTGAAGCCAGTTTAACCAGCTGTCATTACTTAGTCAGTGAGAGCACTCTTATTAGCAGGGGAAAAGAAGTTTGGCTGGATTCAGCGGCAGGATAAGGTCCTCTAGCACCGAAGAAATACATAACAATGTGCTCTAGCCTGGAGTTTTGGAAACATGGCCATTATTGCTTCTTTAAGAAAAATTTTGGAAATGCCATTCAAATTTGTATTTATTATTCTACTTCCTTGCTCACGACAATGGAAATTTCAATATGACAGCTGTGAGTTTTATGCTGAAACACACGTTTCATAGATCTGCGTACTACTAATACATTCTGTGAATTACAAAAAAGATGTCTTGATGTTTCCTATAAAAGCTCCCACAATTCTGCTAATGGCAGAAATGTAATAGAAAAAATACAGTCAGTGAAGCCTAAAACTGAATAGGCATCATTTTTTTTCTTATACAGAAAACAGCATAGAACTACATAAAATATATGACATTGATGGAAAAAAAGGCTTTTGTTCTTTTTATAATTGATATGCAGTGAAAAGTATAATGAGTAACATATCTGGTTCTGTAATGGTTTTGAATATCCAAGGTTGATATTGCCATTATTCTGCTACAGAAATAATGCTTAGCAGGCACACTAAGAGAAAATGCTCTACACATTAGAGAGGAATATGTAGGGATACACTGTACATGTAGCATGAGAAAGCAATGTAAATGTCTGAGTTATTTGAAAAGATAAATTAGCATTAAAAAGGGTAATTAAAGGGGTTCTAAACCCTCCGGTTTTTTTGCTTATATCTACTGCTAGCAAGCAGTAGATATAGGCAAGAAGTGTAAAAAAAACAAAAAAAAACTGCTTGGAATCATTTTAAACTTACCTCGTTACGGGCGCATGCGCAGTTCCGATTCTCGGCCGGGAGACGAGCAGAGACGCAAGGTAAGTCTATGGACGCGTGCAGTTTTAACGCCCGGAGCAGACACACCGGCCGCCCCCCGGTTGTTATGCCACTGGACTCGTGCACCCGCATGCAGACACCGCTGGATCGGAGGGACAGAGCAGTCAGCGCTGGATCGGAGTGACGTTGCACCGCTGGAGGGACACATGAAAACATGGGGAAAGAAGAGGAAGACCAGAATAAGAGACATCATTTAAGGTAAGTGCTAACATTTACATGGGGGGGAGGGAAAACATTTTTTGCCTTTAATATCACTTTAAGTAATACTGATAAATTGTGCTTGTTTCAGAAAATGTGTCACCTGATGGAAATGATATAAAACCAACCAATTAGCCTTGTCGTTTTCCTCATTTTCTCTTCTAACTTATATAACACATGTTTTATCCTGTAGCCACTTTCTTGTATTTGACTTACAATTTTATCTACAGGAAATAAAAACTACCTTCAACCAAGCCAAATGAAAATGTTTTTCATGTATTCAGTTAATGCATGGTTATTTTTAGTGTTCCTTTTGGTATCTGTTATGAAAGAAGAACATGCTTTTGGAATCTTTGAAACAAACTTTTGTGCTAACTAGCTGACCTCAATTTACCTACCGTAGTTGCCGGCGTATAAGACGACTTTTTAGACTTAAAAACATACACCGAAAATCGGGGGTCATCTTATATGCCGGGTATACAATCCGGCGTATACCATATTTAGTGTACATTTAGCAACCGACCTGGTGTGATATGCCCCATCTCTCCCTTTATCAGCCCGCTGGATGTGCGGTAATACTGCATGTACAGTAGCTTTGGCTACATACAGTATACCGCGCTGAGCCAATCACGGCGAGCGATGTATTCCATTAATGAATGCAAATCCTGCTCAGATTGGCAGAGGTTGTGTACATCGCTCACCGTGATTGGCTCAGCGTGGTATACTGTATGTAGCCAAAGCTACCGTACATACAGTATTACTGCACATCCAGCGGGCTGACAGATTAGCCTCCCTGGCGGTCTGATTATTTTATTTATTTTTTCTTTTTTTGTTCTAATTTTTTTTAGTTTTTTAAAATAACTTTTAAAACTCCCGCCGGTTCCGCCCCCCTGTGACGCGGATGCTCGCAAGGGACGGAACCCGGAAGACAGAGGACACAGCAGGGATCGTTGATAAGGTAAGAGATGCTATGCTGTAATCCCGAGTGTGGCTCGGGGTTACCGCTTATGGTACTAAAAATTAACCCCGATCCACACTCGGGAATATCGCCAAGGAGGTTAGTGGGTGTATTTAAACATTATTTTGGGCTGTACTCGTCTTATACAAAAAAATAGGGGGTCGTCTTATACGCCCAGTCGCCTTATACGCTGTCAAATATGGTAATAGTTTGGAACTTAGATTTGTCGAATCGGGGACCACACTTATTAGAGGCGCCTTGACAGTTGGCTTCACATGTATTTGTAAATCTTTGCAACAAACTCTCTATTTTTACCTTGACTGCTAATGAGCTAAAGATTGCCCTTGGGAATATATTAGTATTGACATGTATATTGCTCTACTCAGATGCACCCTTTTTTTTTTTTTTTTTTTAGTTTAGGTTAATCATCTGCTAAGCTAGTATTGTAGGATTTGGCGCAGGCACACACTGGGGCATCCTCACTTGCCTCAAAGCAATGTTGGGCTGCTATACTTTTAAGGAGGATGGGCTGCCTCCTGGTAACCTGCTTTTAGCTTGTGCATCGCTACATAGTTTGGAGTTAGGGACCACAATTTTCAGGTGCCTTGATACAGTAGTGTGGAATCACGTGTTTGCATATGTATACAACAAAAACCTGTTTTGGTTAACTTAAGATGTTGAAACTGTTTAGTTGTTTTTGTGCTAACTAGATGTAGAGTGTGCTTGTGAATTTTTATATTTCTATAGCTTGTTTTTATTAATTGCATATAACCAGAAACCCATAAGAACACACTTTTGGAATATTTTATGTAATCATAGGGTATTTTTATGTATCTGAATGTTCAGTTGATTAATTTATTTTAATGAACGGGTTGATATATAAAGGTATTTAGAATGATCAAAGAACATGCCATTTTACACCCGTGCTATTCGAAGAATATGCTGATTCCTGGGCAGAGCTATCTTTACCAAACACAGGGCCATACTCTTATCTAAGATATTGCTAATCTAGGGCCATTACATAAAGTCTTTTATGACAGTTGTGTTTACTGATTACTTTCCATGTTCTCTTTTACCATTTGGCCTTTAATAATCATGTATTTTTCCATAAGTGGAAGAGGAGTGATCAATAAGCTAAAATCGAGTTTCATATTGCAACTTTTTTGGATGATGTCCAATGCAGTGATGGAACTACTGCCAAAGCCACCCATGCAGATACTATAAGGTTCTTGGTGGAGGGGGGCCCATTAGCTGGAGGGATGAGGTCTTTCTTTGTGTCCTTCTGCCCACTGTTTAGTGACTTTTGTCCATGTTGCTACTGCTCTGTACTCTCTCCTGCCTCCTCCCTGTCAGTTTGCTGAAGTGCAGGGGGAATGATCTCCTCCCAATGTATGTATATACTAGGGACGTGCGGTCAGGGAAGGCAGAGCAGCACCTAGAATTATGGAGGAAAAAGCTGTCAGCTTCATGTCTGAAGCTGACAGCTTTTTCTCCATTCAGATCAGCATCTAAAAGGTTACACAGCAGGGAAATCCGCCCCGCTGTGTAACCTGTCATGGAGCCTCAGCGATGAGGAGGAAGTGAGGGACAGGGAGTCTCCTCCCTTCCTCCTTTACACTAACTTGGGGACTGGTTGGGGGTGGGGCTTCGTCCTGTAGGGGGCGGAGCTCCGGCCGGCGGGAGGTGGAGCTTCAGCCAGCTTAGGGCTGGGCTTCAGTCGGCAGGGGAGGCGGGGCTGGGGAATGCCTCACCCCGTCCGTTATCAATACACTTTTTAGTTTTATATTTATAATAATTTGCAACAAAGCAAGGCTTCCGGTGGCATGTTTGCCTGTGTGTATTTCATCTGTCCAGAATGATGGTTTGCTGTTTTTTTGGTCACTTTAGGATGTGTAGATCAGCAGCCCTCTCCCTCCTGTTTCCCTTCACTGATTTGCTTTATGTAGACGCTGGACGGGTGTCAAAGCTCCAGCAGCTGATGTGTCCCGAGGGCTGGCAGATGAGGACGCATACTCCGCCCTCACCCTCTGATTGGCTGAAGGGCAGAGCCTCTCACTGCTATCCTGACAGCGCGCATTGAGCGGATCTTTCTTCTGCTCGCTCAGCTGCAATATATAAATCAACTAATCAGGACAACAGAAGACAGCACTGAGATGAGTCTGCACAGTCACCTGACTCTGTAGACCAGGGGTCTCAAACTCAATTTAGTCGGGGGCCACTGGACACATTTTTTAGTCCCGTGGGGGCCGCTACTATATACGGTACCAGTTTTAATGTATGCACTTGCACATGTTGCAAGTGGCAACTGTCACCCATTCAAGTTAATGATCCAGTGACAGCTGCTGCACGTAAACGCCTGCACACCACATGTAATCATATGTGAAAGGATTACATGCAGTTAGAAATCAATCACTATCCCTGGATACACTTTTGTGTATCCAGGGATAGTGATTGTTTTTGAAACTGCATGTAATCATATAACATACGATTACATGCGATATGCAGGCGTGCACAAGCAGCGGCTGTCACCTGAACATTAACTTGAATGGGTGACAGTTGCTGTATGTAGGAATCCCCAATCGCACCTGAAATATAGGGTTTCCCCCCGCACACATAATAATGCACCTCCCCCATCTGTATCTGTGCAGGGAGGAGGCACATCATCATTCCCTGGTGATCTAGTGGTGATTAGTAAGGTCTAGTGTAGACCTTCCTAATCATCCATCATTTGGCCGGAGCTCAGAACTGACAGAGCTCCGGCCGCAGCTGACAGGAGCAGCTTTGCGGTCTGCATCCGACAGAGATGCAGAACGTGTAGCTGCTCCCGCAAGTCGGGCATGTGGTCCGTGACCGTGTGCCCGACCTGTCAGCTGGCTGCGGGCAACATAGTACTGGCTTGCGGGCCGGAGTTGGTCCACGGGCCGGTACTTTGAGACCCTTGCTGTAGACAGTCTCAGATTGGTCACACATTTAGATATCTGTCAGATGGGATGAGAGGGCTGCTAGGTTCTGAAGAATTGGGCGTGGCCCCAGAAACGTGTACACCCAGGCTGACATGCAGTCAGAAGGATCCTTTGCTCCAGGCTGCAGAGTTTAAGCTATCTCGTCCTGATTCTTGTGCCAATGATGACAATATTGACTCATTGAAGGCTTTCTATTTTTGACTTGTTTGTGAGTACATTTATTTGCTTTTTAACCTTTTTTAATAATAAAAACTTCTGCACTAGGGAAGCGCACTGTTCTTATGTTTCCTGTTCAATAGTCCTCCCAATGTATGCCTGATTGTTCCACAGAGCCAGCAGGCACAGAGGAGAGAAAACACATGCAGCCCAGCTAAGGTATGTAGGTCATAAGTTATACTTACACTGCCACACCAGTAAAGTTGGGCAATGCTGGTTATATTACTCCCTTTTAACCCTCTTTCCTTGGCTTCATTGGGGTGTCAGTCCAATTATAACTTATAAAAACACAATGTAATTCTAATCCCCCGTGCTCTAGCTTCACTGATGGCAGCAGTGTTAAGGATTATACCCCCAGATTCAGTGAAGGTATGCATCCTGCACACAATTCCCGAAGCCCCCAGTTGTCCCCAGCATACAGTAATTGGTGACAGCTATCCACTAATTACTGTATTCTGGGGACAGTGAGGGACTGGGGGGCATTTTGTGCACAGTGCATACCTAAACTGAATCTTAGGGGAAACTTGCCACTAATTACGGTATGCACCTGGTGCGTGCGTGTGTTTAGGTTAGTAAATCACCCCCAATGTCTCGTTTCCTCACAGAAGAAGCTCTGGGATCTGGAGAACGGGACCTCCTCTTGCTGTTCTGTCCCATCACTGGTGATAACAGTGGGTAGGCTAATGGTTCCGTGTGCTGCGGCCCCGGATTGTTGCCGGAGCTTCAGAAAGTGCATTTCTCCTGGTCATCACCCAGGGCCTGGGGGAGGAAGATAGCGCTAACATGGCCCACCCCGAGTATTTCTCTCCTCTCCCTGCATGCACCACTGGCTCCTTCAACAGTGATTGACTGGGAAGGGATATCTACTCCTAGCAATCCCATTGGCTGTTCTGTTCTATCACCAGGGTGCACCTTGTAGTACCTCTGGCAGCAGACAGATGGCAAGCAATGATAAATTGTTTAGGGGGGAACCACATGAACTAAACTATAAATTAGTATCAGACCACATACAAACTGATAAACACTAGATTTAATAGCACCCTTTCCACCATATATATATTTATATTTATATTCCTACATTATAATAAAGATTTTTAATCAGGGTATAAATGAATGCAATTTAAAAAATATCTCTTTAAAATTACATTGATAGGAGATAAATGAACATTATTTTTCCTGGTTTGGAGGGATAAACACAACTTACTTATATATTAGCTTCTCTGTGTGAGTAATGATAGTGTCAAAAGGTGCTATTGAAATCTGATTAATGAAACAACCTCACAAAAAAGAAATAATGGCTAGGTTCTCGGGAGATGCATAAATAAATTGATGGCACATGAAACAAAACTCTTTGAAGCACTATCATTTCACCATTTTATATCTATAGGCAGATTTTTAAGACCTGCTCTAATTTGCCAGTTATCTGACACTTGACCTAAAGCAGAACACTTGACCTAAATTATACTATAAATATAACGGGTAAAATTAAGAACATTTTCAGCTTAAATGATGTAAAAAATGTCGTACTTCTCTTGCACCTGGGTATATAGCTGCGACTATAAAATATTTTTAGGCTGATCTAATGAACACAAATTTTGTGATTGATGCACAGATGTTCATTATTTTGTGCCAAATGGAACTGAAATACATGGGACAAGAATTAATGAAACTAAATTAGCAATTTTAACTTGTATTATATTTCTTTATCAATTTTAAAACATATCATATACATTTCTGTGAATTGTGAATGGTGTATTGACGTACAAGTCACGCAACCAAACCAGTGCGAATTATTGGTCCAAGGCTTTGCTTAGTACAAATTAAACTGTCCAATAGTAGGGGCACCTCACCAATTGGGTTCATTATTATTATTATACAAAATGTTATTTCAAAATGTGAGTAGAGAAAGAATTTGGAGGAAATCCATGGGCTGTGACATTTTGAATGTTATGTCAGCTATATCTAAGGCACTGTTATAGGTCAAACCACCGCAATGATGACTTTTTTTTTTTTTTTCGTCTCAGAAGGCTACCTTCGTCATCAGCCGCGCGCATGCGCCCCCGACTTTTTTATTTTTTTAACTGATGTGTGAACAAGTTGTTCAAAACAGATGAAGGTAGAGATGTGCTTTGGCATGATGGAAAGCACTTCACGCCACCCGCCATTGTGGAGTGCTCCAGGGCAAGGCATCCATAGACACCCAAAAATGTGATCCTATTATAAACAGTATAAAAAATTCTGAAGTGTATGTTATACGCAATTTTTTTATCATTCAATATTTACATGTTTAGATACCATAAGGGGTATCTAAAGTTGCCTATAGAACCTCTCTTGCTAATTGCATATACAGTATGCGTCTAGACGTGACTAGACATGAGCAAATCGTCATGCAATTTGGTTTCAAGTTCAGAGACCCCGAACTTTGAGGTGAAATCCACTGGAGTTTATGGGGAAAATCCTGCTGTTAAATTCTGGCCATTATCAGGGCTAATAAGCAAGCTATTGTAAAAAAAAAAAAAAAAGGACCATGGGGAACATTTAACAAACAAAAACATTGTTTTTAAAAAAAAAATACCATACACTGGTAATAGGGTTCTTTTAATGTGGCTTACATGTAATAAGGTGACATGTAACAATCACAAATTATTTGACCCTTTCACTGTCAGAGCGGTTTTTTATTTTTTTACTCACATGTTAAAATTCACATTTTAGGCCTGAAAATTGCTTAAACTAAGGTTACCATTTTTCAGAATTAAATACGGGGACAAGCTGCTGACCACACCCACTAGGTTACCAAACCCACAAATTCACACCAATTTATAAAGACAAAAATATTTCAAATAGGAATCAAGATATGCATATTTTCTTCAGAAAGGATATATTGTAGAGCAGGACAATGCAAATAAAAAAAAAAAAGACAAGCCTCGCTTTGACACAAAACAAAAATTGAAAATCGACTCCAGATTGAACAGTAGGATATTTGCTACGGTAGGCAAATATCTAAGACAAACGTTCAAAGCTCAAATCTGAACTCTGACATCAAGGTACAGCAGTGTCTGATCAAAACATATGTCTGTAAATTCCCATGGAACAAAGTTAATGAACAGTACAATGAACCAAATGACATTACAATATCTTCAAAAGAGTCAGAATTGTTCTGATCACCAGTCCTGGATTAACACAGCATATTGCTAAATATTTTTCAAAAGTAAAAGAGCAAGGGAGTATGTATGTTTGCTTAGTTAAATACAAGTGTCAGTGTCAAATAATTTCTAAGCTAGTACACAGCTGGACACCTCTTCCCACAGAAAGGAAAAATCAAACTTTCAAAATCATCGTTCTGTCAGTATTAACCAGTAACTAATTCCCAGAATCTCTACAGCACAGCACATGAGATAGGCACCTTCTCCCACCGGAAAACATCACATTTTTAAAAGTTGTCCTTCTGTCAAAATAGGTATTACACATGAAAACAAGTGAAATCCTGCTGTCCTGGAAAGTCTTCTGGAAAGTCAGTCCCCAGTCATCTTATCTAACACTGGAAATGAGAGAATTATCAAGGACTTTATTGTTGACTTTTCCTGGGTTTCAATTATTTTATTTTTTTATTGTATCATGAAACATAGGAAGAGTGGAATGGTCATATTGCATGGGTCAGAAAACCCTTTTTTGAGACAAGGACATTTTTCTTCTGAAAGGAAAGCCTGGTTTCCCACCCAGAGTTCCATATGAAGGTAGAAACAAATAATGACCAGTTGGGCAGAAGGATTTCATTTTAATGTTTGATCATGTGTTCCATGTTCTGGTGGAAGGAGGTGCATGTGCTGTCCTGAAAAAGACAAGTAAGGAAAATGTATATGGTGAAGAATATTGAAATACAGTGGAGGCACACTGAAGGTATTAGATTGTCATTATTCCTAGCAGTCATTTTTTCTATCAATTCATAAAGGGCATTGGAAGACTCTACATTTGACTCTTACTGTGTTTCAATTTTTTTATGATATGCTGAAAAATAGGAAAAGTGGAATGGGCAAATTGCAACCACAACAAGGTACATGAGATAGGAAGGACATGTTTTTTCTGAAAGAAAAATTACTTTAATGCAGGATACAGTTCAATAATGTGCTCCAGGGCTGGCAATAGAGACAGCCATCTTACATCATTAGAGCTTGGTATTAGGAATCGGTATGCAGAAACTTGTTCACTCAGTTCTAATGAAAGAGACTTTGTAGAGCAATCTGACAGTAGCTGAAACAGAGGGCAGAAGCGTAGCCAACAGGCCGAGTTCGGTATACAAGCAGACAGTAGTAGTATAGGAGCAGGCAGAAGCGTAGTCAGAGATCAAGCAGAGGTCAGTAACCAAAGGTATCAGATATGAAGCGGAAGACGATGAGAATAGTCGGTAAATCAGCAGCCAAAGGTCGGTACATGGGTAGCAGTGTGAGCGGATTGACTCACAGGAGGAGCAGGAAGCAAGATATTGGCAGGAGCACAATAATCTGGCAAACAGGAAGTGCAGAAGCATGGCTTAAATAGGAAGTTCAAGAGAGGAGTTCAGCAGAAACTAGGTTTACCTGAGGATTGCACAGGAGATCAGGCAAGGAACTATCCAAGGTTCTAAGGTGGCTCAGCAGGTAGAACCACTGCCAGCTACAGTAGAGGCCCTAGGTTCAGACCCATTTCCTGACACAATCAGTTGGTTAGATATGTGCTCTGATGATTGTACAGTGATCACTGGTGAATGTATCCACTCATCATTGGAATGGTGCACACAAGGCTGATGATAGTAGGGCAATTACTGGGCTAGTTAATACACATCAGGCTGATGATTGCAGGAGGATCCCCCGCCTAGCTAATGCACATCAGGCTGACGATACCTGGGTGATCACCTTCATAGCTGAGACATTTAAAGCTGGCTATACATCTGATTGTAAAAACCACTTTAGATCTACCACCAACTATGTACCCCCCACTGCTGCCACCAGTGCCTCCTGCATATCTCCGCCACCAGCACCACCCACATATCTCCACTAGTGCCGTCTGCATATCTCCCCCACTGCTGCCGTCAGCGCCACCCACAGATACATATGTGAAGCCTCAAAATTGTGTACGCCCATGAAGTGAAAAACTTCTGTACCCTAAATTGTCTATAGGCAACCATTTAAAAAGCCTATACTGGTCATTAGAGTTAGCAATGAATAATGGCTCTGCATGAATTTGTATGTGCATGTATGTGGGGGGTGGGGACTTTAAACATCTTATTTGGAGTGTTTTTCATTGAACTTTAATTTTTTAACTCTTTTTACACTTAACTTTATTACTATTATAAGCACATCGGAGGTGACAGGTTCAGTATGCAAGCACTTGAATAGGCCGAAAATAAACATTAGAAAGTATTATCTGAGAGACAATAGCCATAAATATTGTACAGTAAGCGGACAGTAGGGGTAAGATATGGATTCGCTGTTACCGTGGGTTTAAGGTGAATCTTGTGGGTCTGAGATTCTCAGCCCTGGCAATTTTTTTGTGCAGATTCACCCAGGTAAGTTTTTTGAACCATAATGCGCTGTACAGGTGAAACTCGAATAATTAGAATATCGTGCACAGTTCATTTATTTCACTAATGCAACTTAAAAGGTGAAACTAATATATGAGATAGACTCATTACATGCAAAGTAAGATAATTCAAGCCGTGATTTGTCATAATTGTGATGAGTATGGCTTACAGCTCATGAAAACCCCAAGAACCCTAAATCCACAACCTCAAAAAAGTAGATTATTACATGCAATAAATAAAACAAGGATTGTACATAGAACAATATCGGACCTCTGAAAAGTACAAGCATGCATATGTACTCAGTACTTGGTTTGGGCCCCTTTTGCAGCACTTACTGCAATTACTTTTGCACGATATTCTAATTATTCGAGTTTCACCTGTATAAGGATCTCTTGAACCTCCCCGGCGGTCTGATTATCTCAGTATTTTTTTTTCTATTTTTTACTTTTGCATTTCCCGCCGGTTCGGCCCCACGTAAGGGAAGGAACCCAGAAGACAGCATCGGCCGGAGGACACAGCGGGGCTCGTAGGGACGAGGTAAGTGACGCTACAGTGTAATCCCGAGTGTGGCTCAGGGTTACCGCTTTTGGTACTGAAAATTAACCCTGAGCCACACTCGGGATTACCGCCAGGAAGGTTAAGAGAGAAGAAACCACCGTCACAGGGCAATGGCTGAAGGTATTGATAGTCAATTAGTTGATAGAGGTTTTAAAAAAGTGGTGAAGATGTGAAGTAAAAAGAAGAAACTATGGAATTAAAGCTGATATACTTTTCGTTGGAGACTAGTGGCACAATTAGGGAAGGCATGTGAGCGCTGCAGAAGTGTGCTCAACATCCTTGGGGAATAAGTAGAACTACATACTCCCTTCAGGAGAATCTTTTTCTGTTTATTGGAAAACTCTTGTTAAGAGAGAACTTGAATTATTTTGAAAGAAAAAAAATAAAATGCTTTGTCTTGTACTTTTTCCTTTTTATTGCTTAAAGGGTTATCAAACACTCACGTTTTTTTTTGCATATATCTACTGCTAGCAAGCAGTAGATATATGCAAAAACGTAAAAAAAAAAAAACTTTTGAAACAGGTTTAAACTTACCTGTGTCTTCGCCGCACGCTCCTGTCCGAACATCTGAAGAGTCTCGGGGGGCCACAAAGGATCTTGGGGCGGGCACATGCGCACTTCAGATGTTCGGCCAGGAGACAAGGAGAGACACAAGGTAAGTCTATGGAGCAGCGTGCACCCGCGCAGACTCTGTGGGACATCAGAGGAGAGGAGGACAGAGGAGTCAGTGTTGCATTTATTTTAAATGGTATTTTTAAGATACCCCGCAGGCCATATTAAAATATTTTTGGAAAACCTAGAATAATAATATTCAGGAATATTTTATAGGTATAGAGATGAGGTTTAGATGTGATGTGAGTTTTGCAGTCCCAGTGAGTTTGCACAAAAACACCCACATTTTTTATCAACCAAAATGTACAGCATGGCCTTTTAACCATAGCCACTTAGAGGGTTATTCACAAAGGAGCCGAAGGATTAAGCCAAAACACCAGCTAATCCTTCGGCTCACTACGGCCGCAAGAGCCCTCCGGTTCAGTCGAACCAAAGGGTGGCTGTATGGGCTATTCACAATAGCAACGAAAATGTCTGCTGAGGCAAACCATTTTCCCAACAAATTACAACTGGGCAGAGCCAGACGTGGTATCACAGCTGGCTCCACTCAGTTATGGTCATCGAATGATAGCCCAGCATCCTGGAGGACACTGGGCTGTCAATAAATGACAACAACTGGGCGGATTTAGCTGTGACATTGCGGCTGGCTCCACCCAGTTGTTTTTTTTTTTACTGGGACCTGCGGGAAAACTCTGACAAGTGGTGGACAAATGTAAACAGCTGGGCTGAGCTAGTGCTGATGTCACCACCCACTCCACCCAATTGTTTATATTTTGCCAGCATCTGTCAGAATGTCATTTTGCGGCAGGTCAGTGGGCATCTGTTTTTTTTTATTTTGATGGGGTTCCTCCTTAAAATTCCTACCAGGTCTAAAGGGCCTGGTATGACTTTGGGGGGGGGGGAAACCTACACACTTTTGTTTACTTTTAACTTGGGGTCCCTGCTAACATTCCTA
>NW_017307111.1:561999-566322 GCF_000935625.1 Nanorana parkeri | reverse complement strand
ACAAAGGATCTGTGTGCGGGCACATGCGCACTTCAGATGTTCGGCCAGGAGACAAGGAGAGACACAAGGTAAGTCTATGGAGCAGCGTGCACCCGCGCAGACTCTGTGGGACATCAGAGGAGAGGAGGACAGAGGAGTCAGTGTTGCATTTATTTTAAATGGTATTTTTAAGATACCCCGCAGGCCATATTAAAATATTTTTGGAAAACCTAGAATAATAATATTCAGGAATATTTTATAGGTATAGAGATGAGGTTTAGATGTGATGTGAGTTTTGCAGTCCCAGTGAGTTTGCACAAAAACACCCACATTTTTTATCAACCAAAATGTACAGCATGGCCTTTTAACCATAGCCACTTAGAGGGTTATTCACAAAGGAGCCGAAGGATTAAGCCAAAACACCAGCTAATCCTTCGGCTCACTACGGCCGCAAGAGCCCTCCGGTTCAGTCGAACCAAAGGGTGGCTGTATGGGCTATTCACAATAGCAACGAAAATGTCTGCTGAGGCAAACCATTTTCCCAACAAATTACAACTGGGCAGAGCCAGACGTGGTATCACAGCTGGCTCCACTCAGTTATGGTCATCGAATGATAGCCCAGCATCCTGGAGGACACTGGGCTGTCAATAAATGACAACAACTGGGCGGATTTAGCTGTGACATTGCGGCTGGCTCCACCCAGTTGTTTTTTTTTTTACTGGGACCTGCGGGAAAACTCTGACAAGTGGTGGACAAATGTAAACAGCTGGGCTGAGCTAGTGCTGATGTCACCACCCACTCCACCCAATTGTTTATATTTTGCCAGCATCTGTCAGAATGTCATTTTGCGGCAGGTCAGTGGGCATCTGTTTTTTTTTATTTTGATGGGGTTCCTCCTTAAAATTCCTACCAGGTCTAAAGGGCCTGGTATGACTTTGGGGGGGGGGGAAACCTACACACTTTTGTTTACTTTTAACTTGGGGTCCCTGCTAACATTCCTACCAGACCTAAAGGGTCTTGTATGGTTTGGGAGGGGGGCCCCACACTGTTTTTTTTTTATTTAATTTTTTGTACATTTAAAAAAAAATTCTTTTGTTTCTATTTTTTTCAATCTGCTCGCTACCTCGGAGGTAGGTGGCAGAATAAGAGAGCCGAAAGCCGCTCGGCGGGATTTGGCTATTCACTCACTGCCATTCGGCCCCTATGAGAATAGGGAAGAATGGTAGCAAGTGAACTGCCAGAGGTTCAACTCAGCTGATCTAGATGTTGGATCGGCTGAGTCAAACGGCTTCTTCACTTCATCTCGGCCGAAGCCAGCCGGTGTACGGCTAATTTTAGCAGATGAAATCAGCTGTAGAGGGCCGAAGTGAATAGCCGAATGGTGATCAGCTCGCTTCACTTTGGCTATTCACTTCACTTCATTCATTGCAGGTTTGCCTATCCCAATATAGGATTTTAAATAGAAACATAAGCCATACAAACTATTTTGCAACATTATCTCAGGTTCACAAAAGTTCTCCTTTCAGCATTTACACAACACTACACATTAATTCACTTCATATAGAAACTAGGTCTAAAAGCTCTTTAACTTTTCGTTTTAAAGCCGCTGATGGCAGCTATTAACCAAAATCTGGGCACCCACCACCACTGGCCGCTAGCATCTGCAGCCTCTCCTGCGCTGCCCATCCTTCTCCTCGGATCCCTGCTTCTCTCCCCCATGCTGAGGCAGTGAGGATCCAAGGAGAAATGTAGTGCTGCAGCCGGCGGGGAGGAAGGAGGAGGGAGCTGTCATCCAGGATGACCAAGCATTCCGGAGCGCTTAGCAGCAAAAGGGTTAAAGGATCTGACAGTGATACACCATACCATTTTACCACTGTAGTAAAGTATAAGACTGACAAATGAATTGTCCTGCCTCCCTGCAGGGCCTGCAAAATTGTATATATAAATCTCCTTCACTTTTTTAATATAGAATTATTAGGTATATTGATAGGTGAATTTTTTTTCTGTACCATCTCCATAAAACTCCATAAAAAATCTGTATCCACAATATTAAAAGAATAATTTAAAAATATATGATAGATTGATGCAATTTCCTATATAGACAAGTTTGGTTCTAAAATGCAAACATGAGGATAACATTAATTAAAACTGCAGAAGAAAAGTATAGTTTATTCGGGATAGTATTTCTGAGAAAAAGAATATATGCTAAAAATCCTTGTACATTTATATAACTGATTTGCAACTTTTCATAAAAAAGTTGCTAGTCAAGATTAATTAGATCATTAATTTTCTTAACATACAGTATATTAGTGAAGTAATTTAAAGCAAATCTTCTCTGCATAGTTAATTGTATGTTTGCATATTATAAATTGTTCAATGATTAAAGCTGATTGTTTTAATCCTTATTCAACATGCCATTTCCTTATTGTTATAATGTCAATGTATTTTTATTTCAGCTAATAGCTAAATAACTGTGCACAAATGGAATTAGAAGAAGTGGTGGCACCTATTTGCTTTTTTTATGAACAATAAAAACCATTAAGCCTTTACAATCAATCCCAATAGAGTGGGGTAATAAATAGCTTATGTTCTGTTTTTCTGTATTTGTGTTACTCAAGTGGTTTAAAAAAAAAAAGTAATGTCAATGACCTGTACAATAATGCCATTTTTTTCCTACTAACCAAAAATAGAGATGGAAAATGTGAAAGCACAGTAGAAAAACAGTTGCTGATGTACACATACATTATATTTGTAAGCATGAGTCTTACATTTCTTCATATGGTCTCACAATGTACCTTTGGCTCCATCAAAATTGCTCCAAATACATCATTTCTGAAAAGACAATGTACGCAATGGCTATCGGTGTGCATCAGAGAACAGCCATTAAAAATGGACCCTCATCTCTTGTCTGCCACAGAATATCCCTAGAGGGTTATTCAGAAATCTGCTGAAGGCAGCTGAGTGAATAACCGAGCTGAACTGAGCTGAAAGAACATTCGGCTATTCACTTCAGCTCAGTACGGCTGATTTCAGCCATACATCGGCTAAAATCAGCCGTACGTCAGCTGCCTTCGGTCAGTCGAACATGCTCTGCATGTTCAGCTGAACCGAAGTGCAGAAGGAGTTTGACTCAGCCGATCCAACATCTGGATCGGCTGAGCCGAAGCTTCGGCAGCTCACTCACTGCTATTCTCCCCTATTCTCATAGGGGCTGAACGGCAGTGAGTGAATAGTTGAATGCCTCCAAGCGGCATTCGGCTTGGCTATTCTGCTTACTACCTCAGAGGTAGCGAGCAGAATAGTAAAAATTTAAACAAATGAAAACAAATGTTCAAAAAATATTTAAATAAATGTTTAAAAAAAAGAAATATTAAAAAAGTTAAGAAAATTATAAAAAAAATAGGGCCCCCCTCCAAAACAATACCAGACCCTTTAGGTCTGGTAGTAATGTTAGGAGGGACCCCTGTTTAGAAAAAAAATAGAAACAAATATGTGGGATTCCCTCCAAAAATCATACCAGACCCTTTAGGTCTAGTAGGAATTTTAAGGAGGGACCCCAACATAAAAATAAAAAAAGTGTGTGGGGTTTCCCCATAAAGTCATACCAGGCCCTTGAGATCTGGTAGGAATTTTAAGGAGGACCCCAAAAAAGGGGTGGAAAAAAGCATGGGGTCCCCCCTAAAATTCCCAACCAGATCCTTGTTTCTGGCACAGGCTCAGGCCACATGCCCTCGGCACTAAGAGGGTGCTTTTCCAGGGGGTCCCCCCTGGAAAAGCACCTTGTCCCTGTGTCGATGGAACAGGGCCTCATCCCCATAACCCCTGGGGCGTTATTCATGGGGGTGCGGGCAGGGGGGTTTATTCACATCAGGGCACTCCTTTAACCTCCCTGGCGGTATTCCCGAGTGTGGCTCGGGGTTAATTTTCAGTACCAAAAGCGCTAACCCCGAACCACACTCGCTGGAAATTCAAAAGTGCAAACATGACATTTACACAGAATACAATGTAATCTGATATAATTACATTTATGTATCAAACTATTTCACTTCAATTTTGTCCTTAGAGCTTTGTACAGTGCCCTGCCTGCACTTTTACTGTTCTTTCTGCCTGGAAACTTGAGAACGTCCCTTTAGGTCAAACGCGGTTTTAGACCAGGTAGAAAACAGCGATAGTAAATTATAATCACTTGCAGAATTGAGTGATAGCGATTTGTTGGGAAAGTGACGACAGCAACGATTCTGCGACCGAGCTCAGTGATGTGCGAACTTGGTACTCTATTGACTGTGGTACGGATCAGGCAGCGCCCCCAGAATTCCAATTTACTGGACCTTTTTTTAATCATTA